>NW_027465067.1:55000-61484 GCF_043290135.1 Rhipicephalus microplus
GTGGAATAACTTTGGAACGAAAGGTCGCAGGAAGACAAAACTGGTATCATTTTGATCAGAAAAAAGTGCTAATAGTGATAGAAAAAAACGCGGTGTTCCTACGTTAACTCTAACACCAAAATCCGGAACCCCCCTATTACCAGGGTTGAAAACCTGCACATTGTGGCCAGGCTGAGCAACTGGATTAAACCAAATTTGGCGGAACTAGGAAATTCTTGCTGAAAACGCTCGGAACCAAGTCCTGGTGCCACAGAACAGCAGAATTATTCTTCTCAGTTCAAGAGGGCCACAAAAGAACAAGGAATTTCAACTTTCCTGACCATTTTCTACAGTTAGACAAAAACAGCAAATCCGAGGCTGGTTTCGGTTCTTTTCTGGAGCCGGCAGTTCTGGAAGTGCTTGAAGACTGGATACACGCTTTTGCTAGTAGTTCTGGGGCGAAACGACAGGAAATTGACATTTTCCGACTGTTCTGAGTTCGGATTCCCGTCAAAATGAGAGGCGGCCATCTTTGATTGAACACTTCACGCCAAAGGTAGAATAACTCCGGAACGAATCCCCGTAGAGAGACAAAACTGGTATCTATCTGTTTAGCGGAAAACGCCAACAGAGACAGGAAAAGTGCGGCGCCTCTACGCTGCCAAGAACACCTAAAACCGGCAACCTCTACTACCAAGGTTGAGGAACATCTCTGGCGATACCAGAACAAGTTAAAAAGGAGTAACTTTCTTCCAGACGGCAAACAACGGCTTCGGAGGCACAAACCCTTCCCTTCTCTTGGAACACAGCGTGGAGATTAGGAGAAGATGTTGAAACCCAAGGGGATGAGAACGGAAACCCAGAAACAAGGACTGGAGGGAAGAGGACCTCTACAAACGGCAAACCCAGCAGTGGGGCCTACGTCAAAGGTCCTAAAAAACACAGGAAGCAATGACGACTCTGCAATTACAGACCCCACGCAAGGGGCGAAGACAGACAAGATACAGAAGAAGAAGACCAAGAGGGTGGAACAAAAACAAGTGACCAACAAAGAAGAGAAGGCAAAGAAAGAAGAACCACAAGGAGCGATGCCCGCCAAAGCTTCTCTTGAAACAGATTGGTGGAGCCCAACCGAGAATGACCAGGTAGAGGGAGGCAGCCGAGGAACCGAAACCGAAGAAGCTGAAGGAGGAGAGGTCCACCCTCAAACACAAACGGCTGCTAACGAAGGAGCGCTAGACAACTGGGACGAAGACAGAAATTCACAATCGTCACTCCCAACCAGCCGCGGAGAAAAGGGTACAGTTTTGTCTAGACTTTCCAAAGCAGACAAGAACACTATGAGGGCTCTCATTAAAATCTCTACATTGACGGGCGGCGACGAGGCGGTAGCCCAGCAGATTGAAGCGATAATCTCCGAACAAGCTAAATTGAAAAACCTGTTAATGGAACAGGCCCAACAGATTGCGTTCCAAAAAGGCAGGATCGAAGAATTGGAGAAAAGAAGACAAGAAGAACCACTCGAACAAAGGGAAGAGCCAACACAGAGCAACACTCCCGCAACCGAGAGCCGACCAACCTATGCTCTGGTGGTATCTTCCGGAACAATGGAGAAAAAAGAGGTCGCATCGCTTCTGAGGCAGCGGGTGGATCCCCTCGACCTGGGAATCCAAGAAGCAACAATTCGGCCAGGGAGAGAGGGAATTGTCGTGATGACGAAGTCAAAAGAAGACTCAGCTAAGATTCTCCAGTTCATTCAGAAGGACAGAGAACTGAGAAATGTTGAAGCCAAGCTCCCAAAGGAGAACAGGATCCATAAGAAAATAATTGGACTCGAGGATGAAATTGACGAGGTCAATCTCCCAGCCCGAATCATCAGGCAAAACCGTTTGGTGTGCTCGCCAGAAGACATAACAATAAAGAAGACATGGCCGGGCAAGAGAGGCAAGACAGTGATTCTTGCCCTAAATCGAAGTGCAAACAAAGCAATCGGAAGCCGAACTGCACTGAACATCGGCTGGTCACGATGCCCGATCTTTGACGACATCTTTTGGCCCAGATGCACAAGATGCGCCATGCACGGCCACATTGCCCCCGATTGCGATGGCCCCCAGCGCTGCATTAACTGTGGCCAACGAGGTCACTACCAAAGAGAATGTGAAGCAGAATCGCACTGCAACATCTGCGAGATTGAGGGTCGCACGGAGACAGATCATTCTATGATGTCCAGGGAATGCCCGGTATACATAACAAAGGTACAGGCCGAGAAAGGCAAAATTCTAGCTAGACTAAACTAAGAGTACCCAACACACAGGCACAATGGCGAATAGCACTGAAATACAAATAATACAGGTAAATTTAGGCAGGGCATTTAAGGCAAATCAGTCACTAAACAATTTTCAACAAGAAGAAGAATTCGACATATCTGTACTCCAAGAACCATATTCGCTCAACAACAAAATCATAGGGTTTCCGCTAAAGCATAAAGTTATAGCCAACAACAAAGACCCGAAGACAGCCATCATAATACACAAAGAAAATATAACCGCTTTCCCAATTATTATAGAACAAAAACTAATAGCAGTCAAGATAAATAAAGGTGAAAGAGAATTGGTAATTATCAACTGCTACTGTCCTCCGAATGAAAACGTCGAGCTGGCAATGTCAGCAATAGGAAACATTTTACAGAAATTTATAGACATTAACACGATAATAATGGGTGACTTCAACTCAAAACATCAAATTTGGGGAAGCACGGAGACGGATGAGAAAGGTGAAAAAGTATTAGAATTCACAGTATTACACAACCTGACATTATTAAATGCCAAAGAATCACCTCCGACATTTAAAACAAGTAGGGCGAGGGGTTGGATTGACCTCACCATATGTGACGCAAACCTAAACCAGGATATTAAAAGCTGGGAAGTACTTAAAACCTATAATCACAGCGATCACAGATACATTAAAGTTGTTATTAAAAATGAAGAACTTCCAGAGGAATATGGCCTAACGTTAAAAGGGCAAACAAAAGTCATGGAAAAGTTGCAAATTGATCCCTGGTTTGAGGAAGTCCAGGGGAAAATAAACACGAAGGAAAGTATTGAAGAAATAGTGAATACGCTACACGAGAAAATCGAGAAACTTAAGAAGGAATTCAGTAAAAAGAAAAAACCTTCTAAACAAAAACCGAATACTTGGTGGTCAAGAGACCTAGAAATTGAAAGGAAGAGAGTCAGAGCACTACGAAGGAGGTATCAAAAGGCGAAAGGGGATATCAGAGAACAATACAAAAAGGAATACTATAAAGAACATGACACGTATAACAACATGATAGAACAGGCTAAAAACAACAGTTGGAAAACTCTATGTACTAAGGCTACGAAAAATCCATTCATCCTACCGTATAAAATTGCACGAAATAAGATGAAAACCAAGGTTATGTTTAGAAGCATCACAAAAGAAAATGGAGAAGTCACAAAGACTCTTCAGGAAACAATAGAACACATTCTAGGAAATTTATACCCTAACTGCATGGAAAATGACGAGCCAGGACACAGTCAAATACAATCAAGCAACGACACAATAAACAATAACAAACAGGGAGGAAATTGGACATCGGGAGCAGAAATGAGAGAAAGAAATTTACCCAGTGATGACCTCCCATTTACAGAGATTGAAGTAACGCAGATAGTAAAAAATCTGAGGAAAGATGTAACCCCCGGACCAGACAACCTAAAAACTAACCTCATACAAGTGATGTATGAAAGGCATAAGACTTTCTTTGTCAATCTTTTTAATGCATGCTTAAAGCACGGACATTTTCCTCAAAGATGGAAAGAATCTAAAATTATATTGATTCCAAAAGGGAACGGAGAGGACAAATCCGAGGAAAACAAATATCGCCCAATAGCTATTAACTCGATTTTGGGAAAAATATTAGAAAAGCTCATAAAAGATAGAATCTATTATTTCTTGTTTAAAAATCACCATTTTAACAAAAAACAATTTGGATTTACCCATGGGACATCAACAACCACGGCATTGGAAGAAATAATCAAACGAATAAACCAAGCGAAAATTGATAAGCTAAACAGCATGCTAATAGCACTAGATATTAAAAACGCATTCAATTCTATAAAACCCGAAGTAGTTATTCAGAAATTAGAAGAATATAAGTGTCCCAACAACCTAATAAAACTGGCGGACAATATTCTACGGAACAGGAAAATAATCTATGAAACAGATGGAGTAAAAATTAAGAAAACACTAACTTCAGGTTCCCCACAGGGGTCACCTTTAAGCCCACTCTGTTGGAATATAACAATAGGCGACCTATTAGAAACTCAGCTTCAAGAAGGAGTACACATCCAAGCCTTTGCGGACGACGTGGTGTTACACATAAAGTTCCGCTCAAGAAAAGAGGTGGAGGAAAAAGCTACGAAGGCACTAACACTAATAAATCAGTGGGCACATCAAAAAGGAATAACCCTGAATAAGGAAAAATCGGAATATATGATAATCGGAAAGCAGTACATTAGCCATCAACCCCAAATAAAAATCGGACAGGATAAAATCAAAATGGTTAACGAAATGAAAATTCTAGGGGTGGTCTTGGACACAAAACTAACATTCCTCCCACATCTAAAATACTTAAAAAGAAAAGTAGACGAAGTCACGTATAATTTAAGTCGTACAATAAAAGACGACAAACATACAAATAGAAACACACTACAGTTAATATATAAAAGGGGTATAGAACGAATGGTTACATACGCCTCCCCAGCATGGTATAGCCGAAAAACCATTTTTATTAAAAAACTGAAATCAATCCAAAGATTACCTTTATTATTAATAACTAAATCATTCAAAACAACATCAAATCTTTCACTCAACATATTAGCAAACATTCCACCTCTCCATTTGACAATCGAAAAAGAAAACGAATTACACTACATACTTAAGAAAGGAAAGAACTTCACATGGCAACAGAAAGTATACACCGAAAACGAAATAATGAAGAAACACGACCAATGGCAAGATCATCCAGCAAATAAAGTTAGCATACCCTTTGGAACAACAGAGGAAGAAGCAGACTTCAAAATATACACAGACGGATCAAAGAAAGAAAAAGAAACAGGAGCGGCATTTATAATACTAAACAAAGATAACCAAATCCAAACAGTGAAAAAATATAAACTTCCAGAACACAGCAGTAATTACGAGGCTGAGATCATTGCAATCCAGAAAGCAATAGAACATATCTGGCCTCTACAAGCTTTCGTTAAATACCAGCTTTTTACAGACAGCCAATCTGCACTTCTGGCAATAAAAAATCCAGATAACCTAAATCCAATTATTTGTAACATCAGGAAAACCTTAAGCCAAACACAAAGTAAAGATATTAAACTGACCTACGTAAAAGCACACAGTGGGAATATAGGGAACACATTAGCCGACGAATGCGCAAAAGAAGCGAGCAAAGACGGAGAGGAAATATTTGTTCCCATAACGAAAACAGTTATAGCAAAAGAATTAAAGAAAAAGTTAAACGACGAGTGGAATGAATTATGGAAGAAAGAAGGCAAGCATAGCTACACATTTACATGGATAAGAAATACAAATTTCATTCCGCCACATTTTCCAACTAATTACTACACATCACAGGCAATAACAGGACATGGAAGATTTCCATTCTACTTTACACGATTCGGAATACTGCAACAAGCGACATGTTATTGTTCAAACATAATAGAAAGTTTTGACCACTACTTACAGCAATGTCCCATTGTAACAAACGAAAGAAAGGAACTAAAAAGAATTTTAGGACAAAACCTGCAAAATAGAAAGCCAGAAATAATCAAACAAAAAGAAACAATGAAAATACTTGAAACAATGGTGGAAAAGATTAACGAGGCCATCCTACAGTGCTGAAAATTGAAGACAGACGAAAGAACTTGTAAAACTACAAAAGACAACAACTAGTGCTTGTCATGGGAAATGGCTCAAAAGACCGATATTGGAGAGGATACCTCGGCTTTCATTTCCCATGGGCACTGAAAACTACACATATACAGACACAACACAGAAGCGAGAACTAACAGCTTTAACACAGTATTGGAAAATCAAGAGGTTCAAAACAATCACAAAACTCCAAGATAACATTCCCTTTAAATAAATCAACCATTTATTAAGACAATACAATCTAAAGAAACGGCAACTAAGACACGGTTTATCTCATGCCACCAAAGAAATAATGAAAAAAAAAAAAAAAAAAAAAAGAAGAAAAGAAAAAAAAAAAAAAAAAAAGAAGAAAAAAGAAAAAAAAAGAAGAAGACTTCAAGAATCAACGCACCAGCGGACTCGGAGGCCTCGAGGCCTAGAAGATCACTGGACAAGGACGAAGAAACAACCTCCTCAAGACAAGGAGAAGTGTGAAGACAACAGACATCATTACAGTTAAATTAAATTTAAATTAAATCCTTGACCCTAAGCCAACTAAATTATC
>NW_027465068.1:0-5000 GCF_043290135.1 Rhipicephalus microplus
GGCTAAGTGGGAACCGCCGCTCGGATGTTCGCCGTTTGTGGCCGAGTGAGTGCTGGCACTCCGGCGAAGCCAAACGGGGCCGATTCCGGCACGATATCGGCGTCTTTCTACGTGCTCGCCGGCGACCGTCGCACGAGTACGGCAAAGTGCGTCTGCCGGGGCGGGGTTTGCGACGCGTACGCAATAGTGAGAACCGTCGCTCGGATGTTCGTCGTCTTTCGCCGAGCCAGTGCTGGCACTCCGGCGAAGCCGAACGGAGCCGATTCGGGCACGATATCGGCGTCTTTCCACGTGCTCGCCGGCGACCGTCGCACGAGTACGGTAAACCGCGTCAGCCGGGGCGGAGTTCGGGACGCCGATGCGAAAGTGGAAGCGCCGCTCGGATCTTCGCCGTTTTTGGAGGAGTCAGTGGCGGCACTCCGGTGAAGCCAAGGTGCGCCAATTCGCGCACGATATCGGCGTCTTTCGACGTGCCCGCCGGCCACCGTCGCACGAGTACGGCAAACCTCGTCTGCCGGGGCGGGGTTTGCGACGCCGACGCAAAAGTGGGAACCGCCGCTCGGATGTTCGCCGTTTTTGGCAGAGTGAGTGCTGGCACTCCGGCGAAGCGAAAGAGCGTGAATGCGCCCACGAAAGTAGCGTATTTGGACGTGCTTGACGGCGACCGCCGCAGGAGTACGAAAAACCACGTCAGCCGGGGCGAGCGACCCACGGCGGTCTGGGTGCTTATCGCTGCTATTATAGGGGCACCCCGGCAGACGCAGAAAGAAAAAAAAAAATGGGGACATGGCGTGCGTCACCGTGCGGCTTCGCAGCGTTGCCGAAGTCGCCGAGCCCTTCGACTGAGCCGAACGGCGGACAGGGAACGTTGGTCGGCCGTTCTAACCTGTCGGTGCCACGCGAGACGTCGTTAAGGAAAACCGCGTCGTGGGCCTCTACGACGCCGTCGAGTCGTTGTACGTTTGGTGTCCAGCGTGTCGGCGGCGAGTAGCGGACACGTCGTTCACGACTTCGGTCTTTCGCAGTCGACGCGAACTTGCGGAGAGTCGTGGTGCCTCACGTTTTCGGCAGAAACCGCGGCGGAATTTTCCCGTGCGTGCGCGCACGACCTCGGTGCTGTGCCGTCAGCGTAGTGTTGCACAAACTCGTGGCCTACCCAAGGTGCGGTACGTTTGCGGCCGTATCCTCGGTGGGAATTTCGTGAGTAGGGTCGCAAATTCTACGACCTCGGCGGGTTTGAGAGCGACGTAGACTTGTGGCACGCTCAACATGCCACACGTTTCGGGGCACACCCGCGGTGAAATTTTCTCGAGTACGCTCGTATTAGGGCCCAAGGAGGTCTGGGTACTTATCGCTGCTATTATGTGGGGGTTCTCGTGAGCGGCGTACGCGAAAGCGACCGGGTGTCTGATATGCGGCGGGCTTCGGCCTCGTCAAGCGTGTCCTCGGGTCTGCTCCAGGGGAATCCACGGCAGTCGTCTGCAGCCTCATCCGCTTGATGCGTTAGGGGCTGGTTGTCGGACGGTGCCGTTTTACCACGATATCGAGGTGTGTTCCGTGTCGTCCTCGGGCGATTCAGATGCGAAAGCGCCGAAGACGCGGGCGTGACCCGTCGTCTGGCGGCTTTGCAGTCTCGGCTCCGTTGCTAGTTCCGGCGGTCCACCGACAGTGCAGCGGGCTTGGGCAACCCGCACGGCGCGACCGAGTCGATGCAACGAAAAAGAGCGAGCATGAACGTGCTTCTTGCCGCACGGCTCCCACTCGTCTTTCGGGAAGGTTGTGCCGTAGCGAGCTCGAACGCCGTCATCTCGGAGTGCAAAATAAGCGTGTTGGGGCGCCTGAAGGTGGCCTCCGCCGCACACAGACTGCGTCCGGCCCGCCGAGGGCGAGGACGGACGCGCAGTCGAACGATTACCTGGTTGATCCTGCCAGTAATCATATGCTTGTCTCAAAGATTAAGCCATGCATGTCTAAGTACATGCCGAAATAAGGCGAAACCGCGAATGGCTCATTAATCAGTTATGGTTCCTTAGATCGTTTCTTCCTACTTGGATAACTGTGGCAATTCTAGAGCTAATACATGCAGTGAGCCTGGAGCCCTTTGGGTAACGGGTGCTTTTATTAGACCAAGATCGATCGGGTTTCGGCCCGTATTGTGTGGTGACTCTGGATAACTTTGTGCTGATCGCATGGCCACGAGCCGGCGACGTTTCTTTCAAGTGTCTGCCTTATCAACTTTCGATGGTAGGTTACTTGCTTACCATGGTTGTTACGGGTAACGGAGAATCAGGGTTCGATTCCGGAGAGGGAGCCTGAGAAACGGCTACCACATCCAAGGAAGGCAGCAGGCGCGCAAATTACCCACTCCCGGCACGGGGAGGTAGTGACGAAAAATAACAATACGGGACTCTTTTGAGGCCCCGTAATTGAAATGAGTACACTCTAAATCCTTTAACGAGGATCAATTGGAGGGCAAGTCTGGTGCCAGCAGCCGCGGTAATTCCAGCTCCAATAGCGTATACTAAAGCTGCTGCGGTTAAAAAGCTCGTAGTTGGATCTCAGTTCCAGACGAGTAGTGCATCTACCCGATGCGACGGCTCGGACTGAACATCATGCCGGTTCTTTCTTGGTGCACTTCATTGTGTGCCTCGAGATGGCCGGTGCTTTTACTTTGAAAAAATTAGAGTGCTCAACGCAGGCGAGTCGCCTGAATAAACTTGCATGGAATAATAGAACAAGACCTCGTTTCTGTTCTGTTGGTTTTTGGAATACGAGGTAATGATTAAGAGGGACGGACGGGGGCATTCGTATTGCGGCGCTAGAGGTGAAATTCTTGGACCGTCGCAAGACGAACTACTGCGAAAGCATTTGCCAAGAATGTTTTCATTGATCAAGAACGAAAGTCAGAGGTTCGAAGGCGATCAGATACCGCCCTAGTTCTGACCATAAACGATGCCAACCAGCGATCCGCCTGAGTTACTCAAATGACTCGGCGGGCAGCTTCCGGGAAACCAAAGTATTTGGGTTCCGGGGGAAGTATGGTTGCAAAGCTGAAACTTAAAGGAATTGACGGAAGGGCACCACCAGGAGTGGAGCCTGCGGCTTAATTTGACTCAACACGGGAAAACTTACCCGGCCCGGACACTGGGAGGATTGACAGATTGAGAGCTCTTTCTTGATTCGGTGGATGGTGGTGCATGGCCGTTCTTAGTTGGTGGAGCGATTTGTCTGGTTAATTCCGATAACGAAGCGAGACTCTAGCCTATTAAATAGGTGCGGGGTTCCCAGCACCTTACAACCTTCTTAGAGGGACAAGCGGCTCCTAGCCGCACGAAACAGAGCAATAACAGGTCTGTGATGCCCTTAGATGTCCGGGGCCGCACGCGCGCTACACTGAAGGAAGCAGCGTGTCTTTATCCCTGTCTGAAAAGACTGGGTAACCCGTGGAACTTCTTTCGTGATTGGGATAGGGGCTTGCAATTGTTCCCCTTGAACGAGGAATTCCCAGTAAGCGCGAGTCATAAGCTCGCGTTGATTACGTCCCTGCCCTTTGTACACACCGCCCGTCGCTACTACCGATTGAATGATTTAGTGAGGTCTTCGGACCGATGTCCGGCGCGGCCTTTCGGTTGCGCCGGTCTGTTGGAAAGATGACCAAACTTGATCATTTAGAGGAAGTAAAAGTCGTAACAAGGTTTCCGTAGGTGAACCTGCGGAAGGATCATTAACGGATTGTGAAGGGTGAGCGCCTCAGCTGCGTCTGCGCCCGACACTTTCTGCCGCTGACCCCGTTTGGACGCGGGGTCGGCTTTTCCCCACGGGGCTGCCTGAATGTGGAGCGGCACCCCGTGACAAATTGTTGCGCCCAGCGGACGCCAACACCGCGACCTTGGACGGTCGGCCAGGTGGCGGACGCGGGTACAAACGGCGCAACGCACTCATAGGTCGGCTTTCGACCCGCCACTGCACCGTGGCTCGAAGCGCTCGAAATGCGCGACCCGACCGCTGCGGGACCGCCTAGTACTGTAAACAGGAGCGGCGGAGCGCGAACGGCGAGTCGTGGTTACGTCGGTAGAAGGCGAGGCTGCGCGTTCCCGAAACGCCAGCCGAGTGCCCTCCCGACCGTTCGAGCGTGCAAGAACGAGACCCGACAATCGCGCGGCGACTGCCAAGTACGAGAGGAACGGCACAAGCGTCGGCGGTCGGTCAAGGAACTGGCGATGTGACGGGTCCGCTGTGCACCAGTGCATACCGTCCCGCCGTCCGCGGCAAGCGCCTCCGCGTCCTCGGGTGACGGAGGCTGCCGGTCGGTTCTTGCAGGCGAGGGATCTCGCTGGCACCGGTTCGCGTTGACGCGCGGCCGGTCATGGCACGGCGATGCGACGGCCGAGGTGCGCAGTACTCGATGGAGGAACCGCACGCTCCGATGACCGTCCCGCCCTCCGCGGCGTATGCGTACCGACCGTAATGGTTGCAGCAGCGCCGGCCGGCTTTTGAATTCGCCACACGAAACACGGTGCGAGATCGCGGTTAGGGGAGCGTCGACGTTGCCAGGCGTTTTGCTTGCTGCCGAGGGAAAGGCGGCACGGCCACGTCGCGCTCGTCGCGATTAGCGGGTCTGCGCGCTTTGGGAAGGTGCCGCAACGACTTGCCGAAAGAGGAAGCACGGAAGAACGAGGGACTTGGACGTCCCGACAATTGAACGCACTTGCGGCCAGGCCCTTGCTGGCTTCGTTCTTCCGCCTCGAGTAGGCTCGTACGCGGCTCCGGCGCCGAAAGTGGTCCTTGGCACCGACTTCGGTGGACGTGGGAAGTGCCGCGCAAGTACGGCGCGCCTGGCTCCACCTGTTGGCTAAAGTAGGCAGCCGGATCGGCATTTTGTGTGCGGTGGCAAACCGTGGATGCGAAAAAAGCTTGTGCGATTTCGTGGAACAAAAAGCGGGGGTCCCCCTTTTTATGCGGAGGAGACCGACCCGCCCGCCGTGGTGAACCGCGACGCC
>NW_027465068.1:12500-25000 GCF_043290135.1 Rhipicephalus microplus
CGGACTTTGCACTTTTTGGCTGTGCCTGGCTGGCGGCCCACTCACTCGATCGCCAGGTCTGTTTGCCCCGGTGGTTCCACCGCCAGGCTTAAGCGCGAACTTTTTTTGTTTGTTTTCTTTTGATTAAGCGCAAGCTTTTTTCTTTGTTTTCTTTTGATTAAGCGCGGGCTTTTTTCTTTGTTTTTTTTTTTTATTTCGCCCCGGCAGACGCGGTTTTTGCGCCGCCCCGGCTGACGCGGTTTTTGCCGCCCCGGCTGACGCAGTTCGGACTTAGCACTTTTCGGCTGTGCCTGGCTGGCGGCCCACTCACTCGATCGCCATGTCTGTTTGCCACAGTTTTCCCGGTGGTGCCGCACCCGGGCTCGCCCCGGCTGACGCAGTTTTCGCGCCGCCCCGGCTGACGCGGTTTCGTGCCGCCCCGGCAGACGCGGTTTTCGCGCCGCCCCGGCTGACGCGGTTTTTGCGTCGCCCCGGCTGACACGGTTCGGACTTTGCACTTTTCGGCTGTGCCTGGCTGGCGGCCCACTCACTCGATCGCCATGTCTGTTTGCCACAGTTTTCCCGGTGGTGCCGCACCCGGGCTCGCCCCGGCTGACGCAGTTTTCGCGCCGCCCCGGCTGACGCGGTTTCGTGCCGCCCCGGCAGACGCGGTTTTCGCGCCGCCCCGGCTGACGCGGTTTCGTGCCGCCCCGGCAGACGCAGTTCGGACTTAGCACTTTTCGGCTGTGCCTGGCTGGCGGCCCACTCACTCGATCGCCATGTCTGTTTGCCACAGTTTTCCCGGTGGTGCCGCACCCGGGCTCGCCCCGGCTGACGCAGTTTTCGCGCCGCCCCGGCTGACGCGGTTTCGTGCCGCCCCGGCAGACGCGGTTTTCGCGCCGCCCCGGCTGACGCGGTTTCGTGCCGCCCCGGCAGACGCAGTTCGGACTTAGCACTTTTCGGCTGTGCCTGGCTGGCGGCCCACTCACTCAATCGCCATGTCTGTTTGCCACAGTTTTCCCGGTGGTGCCGCACCCGGGCTCGCCCCGGCTGACGCAGTTTTCGCGCCGCCCCGGCTGACGCGGTTTCGTGCCGCCCCGGCAGACGCGGTTTTCGCGCCGCCCCGGCTGACGCGGTTTCGTGCCGCCCCGGCAGACGCAGTTCGGACTTAGCACTTTTCGGCTGTGCCTGGCTGGCGGCCCACTCACTCGATCGCCATGTCTGTTTGCCACAGTTTTCCCGGTGGTGCCGCACC
Source organism: Rhipicephalus microplus (assembly GCF_043290135.1). Taxonomy (NCBI): domain Eukaryota; kingdom Metazoa; phylum Arthropoda; class Arachnida; order Ixodida; family Ixodidae; genus Rhipicephalus; species Rhipicephalus microplus. The sequence continues at coordinate 13,735 of NW_027465068.1, forward strand.
CGGGCTCGCCCCGGCAGACGCGTTTTTTTTTTTCTTTCGCCCCGGCTGACGCAGTTTTCGCGCCGCCCCGGCTGACGCGGTTTCGTGCCGCCCCGGCAGACGCGGTTTTTTGCGCCGCCCCGGCTGACGCGGTTTTTGCCGCCCCGGCTGACGCAGTTCGGACTTAGCACTTTTCGGCTGTGCCTGGCTGGCGGCCCACTCACTCGATCGCCATGTCTGTTTGCCACAGTTTTCCCGGTGGTGCCGCACCCGGGCTCGCCCCGGCTGACGCAGTTTTCGCGCCGCCCCGGCTGACGCGGTTTCGTGCCGCCCCGGCAGACGCGGTTTTCGCGCCGCCCCGGCTGACGCGGTTTCGTGCCGCCCCGGCAGACGCAGTTCGGACTTAGCACTTTTCGGCTGTGCCTGGCTGGCGGCCCACTCACTCGATCGCCATGTCTGTTTGCCACAGTTTTCCCGGTGGTGCCGCACCCGGGCTCGCCCCGGCTGACGCAGTTTTCGCGCCGCCCCGGCTGACGCGGTTTCGTGCCGCCCCGGCAGACGCGGTTTTCGCGCCGCCCCGGCTGACGCGGTTTCGTGCCGCCCCGGCAGACGCAGTTCGGACTTAGCACTTTTCGGCTGTGCCTGGCTGGCGGCCCACTCACTCGATCGCCATGTCTGTTTGCCACAGTTTTCCCGGTGGTGCCGCACCCGGGCTCGCCCCGGCTGACGCAGTTTTCGCGCCGCCCCGGCTGACGCGGTTTCGTGCCGCCCCGGCAGACGCGGTTTTCGCGCCGCCCCGGCTGACGCGGTTTCGTGCCGCCCCGGCAGACGCAGTTCGGACTTAGCACTTTTCGGCTGTGCCTGGCTGGCGGCCCACTCACTCGATCGCCATGTCTGTTTGCCACAGTTTTCCCGGTGGTGCCGCACCCGGGCTCGCCCCGGCAGACGCAGTTTTCGCGCCGCCCCGGCAGACGCGGTTTTCGCGCCGCCCCGGCTGACGCGGTTTTTGCCGCCCCGGCTGACGCAGTTCGGACTTGGCACTTTTTGGGCTGAGCCTGGCTGGCGGCCCACTCACTCGATCGCCATGTCTGTTTGCCACAGTCTTCCCGGTGGTGCCGCACCCGGGCTCGCCCCGGCAGACGCGTTTTTTTTTCTTTCGCCCCGGCAGACGTGGTTCCCCCCCCCCCTTTTCGCTCGCCCCGGCTGACGAGGTTTTCGCGCCGCCCCGGCTGACGCAGTTTTCGCGCCGCCCCGGCTGACGCGGTTTCGTGCCGCCCCGGCTGACGCGGTTTTCGCGCCGCCCCGGCTGACGCGGTTTTTGCGTCGCCCCGGCTGACACGGTTCGGACTTTGCACTTTTCGGCTGTGCCTGGCTGGCGGCCCACTCACTCGATCGCCATGTCTGTTTGCCACAGTTTTCCCGGTGGTGCCGCACCCGGGCTTGCCCCGGCAGACGCGTTTTTTTTTTTCTTTTCGCCCCGGCTGACGCAGTTTTCGCCCCGCCCCGGCTGACGCGGTTTCGTGCCGCCCCGGCAGACGCGGTTTTTTGCGCCGCCCCGGCTGACGCGGTTTTTGCCGCCCCGGCTGACGCAGTTCGGACTTTGCACTTTTTGGCTGAGCCTGGCTGGCGGCCCACTCACTCGATCGCCATGTCTGTTTGCCACAGTTTTCCCGGTGGTGCCGCACCCGGGCTCGCCCCGGCAGACGCGTTTTTTTTTTTCCTTCGCCCCGGCAGACGTGGTTCCCCCCCCCCCCCTCCGTCTTTCTTTTTGTTTTTTTTTTCGCCGCGGCTGAAGTGGATTTTTCGGTGCCTCGACGCCCCGGTAGTCGCGATTTTTCCGTTTCCGCACGGCCCCGGCTGACGCTGCTCGGTCACAGTCGCCTTTTGTGAGGATTGCAGACTTCTTGAGCGCGGGTGTTTTTTTTTTGTTGTTGTTGTTGTTTTATTACGCATTCGCTCCAGCAGACGCTGTTTAGACTTTTTGTTTCCTCTTTTATCCTGCGACGAGGTGACGAGGTTTATTCGGTGCCCCGCCGCCCCGGCTGAAGTGATTTTTCCTGTCCCGTGCCGCCCCGGCTGACGCGGTTGGGACTTCGCGTTTGTTCGGCCGCCACGGGTTTTGGCGCACTCGCTCGGTTGCTTGTTGTTGCCACTTGTTGCGAACCCAGGTTTCTTGAGCGAGCGCGGGCGTTTTTTCTTCCTTTCTTTCTTTGTTCTATGTGTTAGCGAATCGGCCTTTAATATCACACGAGGACTCACAACCAACAATTTTCAGTTTGAAGTGTAAAAAATCTGCAGGTGTTGACGTAACTGACTTGCCCCGTACCCTTGAGTACATCCATGAAGTTCTCGTAGTACTACTAAATCGCATTATTCCAAGTGGAGAAATTCCCATAAACTTGCAAACCTCTACACGAAAATCGGTGCGCGTGATAAAGTTGAAAATTATCGTCCGATATCAAATGTGCCTTCTATAACACAAATTCTAGGAAAAAAAAAAAAAAACACTTGTTCGCCGTTCTCTGCGCCGTGACTGGCAGCACTCCGGCGAAGCGAAACGGGGTCGATTCGAGCACGATATCGGCGTCTTTCGACGTGCTCGCCGGCGACCGTCGCACGAGTACGTCGCACGAGCGCGTCTGCCGGGGCGCCGTTTGCGAAGCCGACGCAAAAGTGGGAACCGCCGCTCGGATGATCGCCGCTTTCGGCAGAGTGAGTGTTGGCACTCCGGGGAAGCGAAACAGCGTGAATGCGCCCACGAAATCGGCGTATTTTGAAGTGCCCGCCGGCGACCGTCGCACGAGTACGGTAAACCGCGTCAGCCGGGGCGTAGTTCGGGACGCCGACGAAAAAGTGGGAAGCGCAACTCGGATCTTCGCCGTTTTTGCAGGAGTGAGTGGCGGCCCTCCTGCGAGACCAAGAAGCATCGATTCGTGCACGAATTCGGCGCCTTTCGACGTGATCGCCGGCGACCGTCGCTCGAGTAGGGCAAACCGCGTCTGCCGGGGCGGGCTTCGGGACGCCGATGCGAAAGTGGGAAACGCTGCTCGGATGTTCGCCGTTTTTGGCCGAGTGAGTGCTGGCACTCGGGCGAAGCCAAACGGGGCCGATTACGGCACGATATCGGCGTCTTTCGACGTGCCCGGCGGCGACCGTCGCACGAGTACGGTAAACCGCGTCAGCCCGGGCGGAGTTCGGGACGCCGATGCGAAAGTGGAGAACGCCGCTCGGATCTTCGCCGTTTTTGGAGGAGTGAGTGGCGGCACTCCGGAGAAGCCAAGGAGCGCCAATTAGCGCACGATATCGGCGTCTTTCGACGCGCTCGCCGGCGACCGTCGAACGAGTAGGGCAAACCGCGTCTGCCGGGGCGGGGTTTACGACGCCGACGCAAAAGTGGGAACCGCCGCTCGGATGTTGGCCGTTTTTGGCAGAGTGAGTGCTGGCACACCGGCGACGCGAAAGAGCGCGAAAGCGCCCACGAAAGTGGCGTATTTGGACGTGCTTGACGGCGACCGCTGCAGGAGTACGAAAAACCACGTCAGCCGGGGCGAGCGACCCACGGCGGTCTGGGTGCTTATCGCTGCTATTATAGGGGCACCCCGGCAGACGCAGAAAAAAAAAATTTTTTTTCGACCTTCTTTTTTGCTGGTCGAGCTCGGGTAACCCAGGTCGCAATGGGAGCCGCGCACGAAAGCGGCGTCGCGAGACGCGTTCGCGGTCGCTAGTCGCACGAGCTCGGCAACCGCGTCAGCCGGCGCGGAGTTCGGGATGCCGACGGCTAAGTGGGTACCGCTGCTCGGATGTTCGCCGTTTTTGGCCGAGTGAGTGCTGGCACTCCGGCGAAGCGAAACGGGGCCGATTCGGGCACGATATCGGCGTATTTCGACGTGCTCGCCGGCGACCGTCGCACGAGTACGGCAAAGCGCGTCTGCCGGGGCGAGGTTTGCGATGCCGACGAAAAAGTGGGAAGCGCCGCTCGGATCTTCGCCGTTTTTGCAGGAGTGAGTGGCGGCCCTCCTGCGAGACCAAGAAGCATCGACTCGCGCACGATATCGGTGTCTTTCGACGTGCCCGCCGGCCACCGCCGCACGAGTACGGCAAACCGCGTATGCCGGGGCGGGGTTGGCGACGCCGACGCAAAAGTGGGAACCGCCACTAGGATGTTCGCCGTTTTTGGCAGAGTGAGTGCTGGCACACCGGCGACGCGAAAGAGCGCGAAAGCGCCCACGAAAGTGGCGTATTTGGACGTGCTTGACGGCGACCGCTGCAGGAGTACGAAAAACCACGTCAGCCGGGGCGAGCGACCCACGGCGGTCTGGGTGCTTATCGCTGCTATTATAGGGGCACCCCGGCAGACGCAGAAAAAAAAAATTTTTTTTCGACCTTCTTTTTTGCTGGTCGAGCTCGGGTAACCCAGGTCGCAATGGGAGCCGCGCACGAAAGCGGCGTCGCGAGACGCGTTCGCGGTCGCTAGTCGCACGAGCTCGGCAACCGCGTCAGCCGGCGCGGAGTTCGGGATGCCGACGGCTAAGTGGGTACCGCTGCTCGGATGTTCGCCGTTTTTGGCCGAGTGAGTGCTGGCACTCCGGCGAAGCGAAACGGGGCCGATTCGGGCACGATATCGGCGTATTTCGACGTGCTCGCCGGCGACCGTCGCACGAGTACGGCAAAGCGCGTCTGCCGGGGCGAGGTTTGCGATGCCGACGAAAAAGTGGGAAGCGCCGCTCGGATCTTCGCCGTTTTTGCAGGAGTGAGTGGCGGCCCTCCTGCGAGACCAAGAAGCATCGACTCGCGCACGATATCGGTGTCTTTCGACGTGCCCGCCGGCCACCGCCGCACGAGTACGGCAAACCGCGTATGCCGGGGCGGGGTTGGCGACGCCGACGCAAAAGTGGGAACCGCCACTAGGATGTTCGCCGTTTTTGGCAGAGTGAGTGCTGGCACTCCGGCGAAGCGAAAGAGCGCGAATGCGCCCACGAAAGTGGCGTGTTTGGACGTGCTTGACGACGACCACCGCAGGAAAACGAAAAACCACGTCAGCCGGGGCGAGCGACCCATGGCGGTCTGGGTGCTTATCGCTGCTATTATAGGGGCACCCCGGCAGACGCAAAAAAAAAAAAATTTTTTTTCGACATTCTTTCTTGCTCGTCGACCTCGGGTGACCCAGGTCGCAGTGGGAGCCGCGCACGAAAGCGGCGTCGCGAGACGGCTTCGCGGTCGCTAGTCGCACGAGCTCGGCAACCGCGTCTGCCGGGGCGGAGTTCGGGACGCCGACGGCTAAGTGGGAACCGCCGCTCGGATGTTCGCCGTTTGTGGCCGAGTGAGTGCTGGCACTCCGGCGAAGCCAAACGGGGCCGATTCCGGCACGATATCGGCGTCTTTCTACGTGCTCGCCGGCGACCGTCGCACGAGTACGGCAAAGTGCGTCTGCCGGGGCGGGGTTTGCGACGCGTACGCAATAGTGAGAACCGTCGCTCGGATGTTCGTCGTCTTTCGCCGAGCCAGTGCTGGCACTCCGGCGAAGCCGAACGGAGCCGATTCGGGCACGATATCGGCGTCTTTCCACGTGCTCGCCGGCGACCGTCGCACGAGTACGGTAAACCGCGTCAGCCGGGGCGGAGTTCGGGACGCCGATGCGAAAGTGGGAAGCGCCGCTCGGATCTTCGCCGTTTTTGGAGGAGTCAGTGGCGGCACTCCGGTGAAGCCAAGGTGCGCCAATTCGCGCACGATATCGGCGTCTTTCGACGTGCCCGCCGGCCACCGTCGCACGAGTACGGCAAACCTCGTCTGCCGGGGCGGGGTTTGCGACGCCGACGCAAAAGTGGGAACCGCCGCTCGGATGTTCGCCGTTTTTGGCAGAGTGAGTGCTGGCACTCCGGCGAAGCGAAAGAGCGTGAATGCGCCCACGAAAGTAGCGTATTTGGACGTGCTTGACGGCGACCGCCGCAGGAGTACGAAAAACCACGTCAGCCGGGGCGAGCGACCCACGGCGGTCTGGGTGCTTATCGCTGCTATTATAGGGGCACCCCGGCAGACGCAGAAAGAAAAAAAAAAAAAAAATGGGGACATGGCGTGCGTCACCGTGCGGCTTCGCAGCGTTGCCGAAGTCGCCGAGCCCTTCGACTGAGCCGAACGGCGGACAGGGAACGTTGGTCGGCCGTTCTAACCTGTCGGTGCCACGCCGAGACGTCGTTAAGGAAAACCGCGTCGTGGGCCTCTACGACGCCGTCGAGTCGTTGTACGTTTGGTGTCCAGCGTGTCGGCGGCGAGTAGCGGACACGTCGTTCACGACTTCGGTCTTTCGCAGTCGACGCGAACTTGCGGAGAGTCGTGGTGCCTCACGTTTTCGGCAGAAACCGCGGCGGAATTTTCCCGTGCGTGCGCGCACGACCTCGGTGCTGTGCCGTCAGCGTAGTGTTGCACAAACTCGTGGCCTACCCAAGGTGCGGTACGTTTGCGGCCGTATCCTCGGTGGGAATTTCGTGAGTAGGGTCGCAAATTCTACGACCTCGGCGGGTTTGAGAGCGACGTAGACTTGTGGCACGCTCAACGTGCCACACGTTTCGGGGCACACCCGCGGTGAAATTTTCTCGAGTACGCTCGTATTAGTGCCCAAGGAGGTCTGGGTACTTATCGCTGCTATTATGTGGGGGTTCTCGTGAGCGGCGTACGCGAAAGCGACCGGGTGTCTGATATGCGGCGGGCTTCGGCCTCGTCAAGCGTGTCCTCGGGTCTGCTCCAGGGGAATCCACGGCAGTCGTCTGCAGCCTCATCCGCTTGATGCGTTAGGGGCTGGTTGTCGGACGGTGCCGTTTTACCACGATATCGAGGTGTGTTCCGTGTCGTCCTCGGGCGATTCAGATGCGAAAGCGCCGAAGACGCGGGCGTGACCCGTCGTCTGGCGGCTTTGCAGTCTCGGCTCCGTTGCTAGTTCCGGCCGGTCCACCGACAGTGCAGCGGGCTTGGGCAACCCGCACGGCGCGACCGAGTCGATGCAACGAAAAAGAGCGAGCATGAACGTGCTTCTTGCCGCACGGCTCCCACTCGTCTTTCGGGAAGGTTGTGCCGTAGCGAGCTCGAACGCCGTCATCTCGGAGTGCAAAATAAGCGTGTTGGGGCGCCTGAAGGTGGCCTCCGCCGCACACAGACTGCGTCCGGCCCGCCGAAGGCGAGGACGGACGCGCAGTCGAACGATTACCTGGTTGATCCTGCCAGTAATCATATGCTTGTCTCAAAGATTAAGCCATGCATGTCTAAGTACATGCCGAAATAAGGCGAAACCGCGAATGGCTCATTAAATCAGTTATGGTTCCTTAGATCGTTTCTTCCTACTTGGATAACTGTGGCAATTCTAGAGCTAATACATGCAGTGAGCCTGGAGCCCTTTGGGTAACGGGTGCTTTTATTAGACCAAGATCGATCGGGTTTCGGCCCGTATTGTGTGGTGACTCTGGATAACTTTGTGCTGATCGCATGGCCACGAGCCGGCGACGTTTCTTTCAAGTGTCTGCCTTATCAACTTTCGATGGTAGGTTACTTGCTTACCATGGTTGTTACGGGTAACGGAGAATCAGGGTTCGATTCCGGAGAGGGAGCCTGAGAAACGGCTACCACATCCAAGGAAGGCAGCAGGCGCGCAAATTACCCACTCCCGGCACGGGGAGGTAGTGACGAAAAATAACAATACGGGACTCTTTTGAGGCCCCGTAATTGAAATGAGTGCACTCTAAATCCTTTAACGAGGATCAATTGGAGGGCAAGTCTGGTGCCAGCAGCCGCGGTAATTCCAGCTCCAATAGCGTATACTAAAGCTGCTGCGGTTAAAAAGCTCGTAGTTGGATCTCAGTTCCAGACGAGTAGTGCATCTACCCGATGCGACGGCTCGGACTGAACATCATGCCGGTTCTTTCTTGGTGCACTTCATTGTGTGCCTCGAGATGGCCGGTGCTTTTACTTTGAAAAAATTAGAGTGCTCAACGCAGGCGAGTCGCCTGAATAAACTTGCATGGAATAATAGAACAAGACCTCGTTTCTGTTCTGTTGGTTTTTGGAATACGAGGTAATGATTAAGAGGGACGGACGGGGGCATTCGTATTGCGGCGCTAGAGGTGAAATTCTTGGACCGTCGCAAGACGAACTACTGCGAAAGCATTTGCCAAGAATGTTTTCATTGATCAAGAACGAAAGTCAGAGGTTCGAAGGCGATCAGATACCGCCCTAGTTCTGACCATAAACGATGCCAACCAGCGATCCGCCTGAGTTACTCAAATGACTCGGCGGGCAGCTTCCGGGAAACCAAAGTATTTGGGTTCCGGGGGAAGTATGGTTGCAAAGCTGAAACTTAAAGGAATTGACGGAAGGGCACCACCAGGAGTGGAGCCTGCGGCTTAATTTGACTCAACACGGGAAAACTTACCCGGCCCGGACACTGGGAGGATTGACAGATTGAGAGCTCTTTCTTGATTCGGTGGATGGTGGTGCATGGCCGTTCTTAGTTGGTGGAGCGATTTGTCTGGTTAATTCCGATAACGAACGAGACTCTAGCCTATTAAATAGGTGCGGGGTTCCCAGCACCTTACAACCTTCTTAGAGGGACAAGCGGCTCCTAGCCGCACGAAACAGAGCAATAACAGGTCTGTGATGCCCTTAGATGTCCGGGGCCGCACGCGCGCTACACTGAAGGAAGCAGCGTGTCTTTATCCCTGTCTGAAAAGACTGGGTAACCCGTGGAACTTCTTTCGTGATTGGGATAGGGGCTTGCAATTGTTCCCCTTGAACGAGGAATTCCCAGTAAGCGCGAGTCATAAGCTCGCGTTGATTACGTCCCTGCCCTTTGTACACACCGCCCGTCGCTACTACCGATTGAATGATTTAGTGAGGTCTTCGGACCGATGTCCGGCGCGGCCTTTCGGTTGCGCCGGTCTGTTGGAAAGATGACCAAACTTGATCATTTAGAGGAAGTAAAAGTCGTAACAAGGTTTCCGTAGGTGAACCTGCGGAAGGATCATTAACGGATTGTGAAGGGTGAGCGCCTCAGCTGCGTCTGCGCCCGACACTTTCTGCCGCTGACCCCGTTTGGACGCGGGGTCGGCTTTTCCCCACGGGGCTGCCTGAATGTGGAGCGGCACCCCGTGACAAATTGTTGCGCCCAGCGGACGCCAACACCGCGACCTTGGACGGTCGGCCAGGTGGCGGACGCGGGTACAAACGGCGCAACGCACTCATAGGTCGGCTTTCGACCCGCCACTGCACCGTGGCTCGAAGCGCTCGAAATGCGCGACCCGACCGCTGCGGGACCGCCTAGTACTGTAAACAGGAGCGGCGGAGCGCGAACGGCGAGTCGTGGTTACGTCGGTAGAAGGCGAGGCTGCGCGTTCCCGAAACGCCAGCCGAGTGCCCTCCCGACCGTTCGAGCGTGCAAGAACGAGACCCGACAATCGCGCGGCGACTGCCAAGTACGAGAGGAACGGCACAAGCGTCGGCGGTCGGTCAAGGAACTGGCGATGTGACGGGTCCGCTGTGCACCAGTGCATACCGTCCCGCCGTCCGCGGCAAGCGCCTCCGCGTCCTCGGGTGACGGAGGCTGCCGGTCGGTTCTTGCAGGCGAGGGATCTCGCTGGCACCGGTTCGCGTTGACGCGCGGCCGGTCATGGCACGGCGATGCGACGGCCGAGGTGCGCAGTACTCGATGGAGGAACCGCACGCTCCGATGACCGTCCCGCCCTCCGCGGCGTATGCGTACCGACCGTAATGGTTGCAGCAGCGCCGGCCGGCTTTTGAATTCGCCACACGAAACACGGTGCGAGATCGCGGTTAGGGGAGCGTCGACGTTGCCAGGCGTTTTGCTTGCTGCCGAGGGAAAGGCGGCACGGCCACGTCGCGCTCGTCGCGATTAGCGGGTCTGCGCGCTTTGGGAAGGTGCCGCAACGACTTGCCGAAAGAGGAAGCACGGAAGAACGAGGGACTTGGACGTCCCGACAATTGAACGCACTTGCGGCCAGGCCCTTGCTGGCTTCGTTCTTCCGCCTCGAGTAGGCTCGTACGCGGCTCCGGCGCCGAAAGTGGTCCTTGGCACCGACTTCGGTGGACGTGGGAAGTGCCGCGCAAGTACGGCGCGCCTGGCTCCACCTGTTGGCTAAAGTAGGCAGCCGGATCGGCATTTTGGTGTGCGGTGGCAAACCGTGGATGCGAAAAAAGCTTGTGCGATTTCGTGGAACAAAAAGCGGGGGTCCCCCTTTTTATGCGGAGGAGACCGACCCGCCTGCCGTGGTGAACCGCGACGCCACGGTAAAAACGGGAGAGGCTTGTCGATGGGACCGTGCATCCCGCGCTCCACGGAGGCCGGGAGGCGGCCGCCCGAGGAAATGTGTAGCCGTCGAGGCCCGCATCTGCGTGCACTCTTATCCAAATGGGTGTACCGCAGGCATTTTCTGGTTAGGCGGGCCAATGAGAGCGAGCACACAACGATACCTACGGGTCCGGCTTGGAGAACCGGCTTCGACGCCTCCCGAGTATTTATAGAGGGGTGGACCACGAAAGCACTCGCAAGTAGCGAAAGCGAAACGCCGTCCGAAACACACCGTTTGCTCGATTTGCGGCAGCCGAAAAAGGCGCGGCAGAGTTTTGGAGTCCAAGCGTGCGCTGAAAAGCGCCCTTCTTGGCCACTGTTTGGCCGAGTGCCAGAAACGTTTGGTTTTGACTGTACGGAATTGAACAAACACTTTTTCACGACTCTAAGCGGTGGATCACTCGGTTCTCGGGTCGATGAAGAACGCAGCCAGCTGCGAGACTTGGTGTGAATTGCAGGACACACTGAGCACTGATTCTTTGAACGCACATTGCGGCCTTGGGTCTTCCCTTGGCTTCGTCTGTCTGAGGGTCGGATCACATATCAAGAGAGCCTTCGGCGCACAAGGGAACGTGAGCCGTCGACTCGTTTTGACCGCGTCGGCAACACGGACAGCACGCTGAACACCTCACAGCGAGCGCCAACAGCGGCCACTCAAGGGCGAGACGGTGGCGACCGTCGTGCCAGAGCCCAACCGAAACGGGGGCGACCGACTGCATTGAGGATGTGGCACCTCGTTGAGACCGCCGCAGGACTTCGAGTCGGAAGGAAGCCTGCAGGGAAAGTGCGGTCGAGGTTGCGTACTCCTCTCTGCGACCGGGCGCGCAAGAGCTGCGAGAGCCACGGACGCGCAACTTTAACGCACGGTAAACACGAGGAGCGAAAGCCGGCCAGCAAAGCTTCTCCAGCCGTGCGCAAAGTGCGCGAGATCGCAGCCTT
>NW_027465068.1:32500-42500 GCF_043290135.1 Rhipicephalus microplus
GCAGTTTTCGCGCCGCCCCGGCTGACGCGGTTTCGTGCCGCCCCGGCAGACGCGGTTTTCGCGCCGCCCCGGCTGACGCGGTTTCGTGCCGCCCCGGCAGACGCAGTTCGGACTTAGCACTTTTCGGCTGTGCCTGGCTGGCGGCCCACTCACTCGATCGCCATGTCTGTTTGCCACAGTTTTCCCGGTGGTGCCGCACCCGGGCTCGCCCCGGCAGACGCGTTTTTTTTTTTCTTTCGCCCCGGCTGACGCAGTTTTCGCGCCGCCCCGGCTGACGCGGTTTCGTGCCGCCCCGGCAGACGCGGTTTTTTGCGCCGCCCCGGCTGACGCGGTTTTTGCCGCCCCGGCTGACGCAGTTCGGACTTAGCACTTTTCGGCTGTGCCTGGCTGGCGGCCCACTCACTCGATCGCCATGTCTGTTTGCCACAGTTTTCCCGGTGGTGCCGCACCCGGGCTCGCCCCGGCTGACGCAGTTTTCGCGCCGCCCCGGCTGACGCGGTTTCGTGCCGCCCCGGCAGACGCGGTTTTCGCGCCGCCCCGGCTGACGCGGTTTCGTGCCGCCCCGGCAGACGCAGTTCGGACTTAGCACTTTTCGGCTGTGCCTGGCTGGCGGCCCACTCACTCGATCGCCATGTCTGTTTGCCACAGTTTTCCCGGTGGTGCCGCACCCGGGCTCGCCCCGGCTGACGCAGTTTTCGCGCCGCCCCGGCTGACGCGGTTTCGTGCCGCCCCGGCAGACGCGGTTTTCGCGCCGCCCCGGCTGACGCGGTTTCGTGCCGCCCCGGCAGACGCAGTTCGGACTTAGCACTTTTCGGCTGTGCCTGGCTGGCGGCCCACTCACTCGATCGCCATGTCTGTTTGCCACAGTTTTCCCGGTGGTGCCGCACCCGGGCTCGCCCCGGCTGACGCAGTTTTCGCGCCGCCCCGGCTGACGCGGTTTCGTGCCGCCCCGGCAGACGCGGTTTTCGCGCCGCCCCGGCTGACGCGGTTTCGTGCCGCCCCGGCAGACGCAGTTCGGACTTAGCACTTTTCGGCTGTGCCTGGCTGGCGGCCCACTCACTCGATCGCCATGTCTGTTTGCCACAGTTTTCCCGGTGGTGCCGCACCCGGGCTCGCCCCGGCAGACGCAGTTTTCGCGCCGCCCCGGCAGACGCGGTTTTCGCGCCGCCCCGGCTGACGCGGTTTTTGCCGCCCCGGCTGACGCAGTTCGGACTTGGCACTTTTTGGGCTGAGCCTGGCTGGCGGCCCACTCACTCGATCGCCATGTCTGTTTGCCACAGTCTTCCCGGTGGTGCCGCACCCGGGCTCGCCCCGGCAGACGCGTTTTTTTTTCTTTCGCCCCGGCAGACGTGGTTCCCCCCCCCCCTTTTCGCTCGCCCCGGCTGACGAGGTTTTCGCGCCGCCCCGGCTGACGCAGTTTTCGCGCCGCCCCGGCTGACGCGGTTTCGTGCCGCCCCGGCTGACGCGGTTTTCGCGCCGCCCCGGCTGACGCGGTTTTTGCGTCGCCCCGGCTGACACGGTTCGGACTTTGCACTTTTCGGCTGTGCCTGGCTGGCGGCCCACTCACTCGATCGCCATGTCTGTTTGCCACAGTTTTCCCGGTGGTGCCGCACCCGGGCTTGCCCCGGCAGACGCGTTTTTTTTTTTCTTTTCGCCCCGGCTGACGCAGTTTTCGCCCCGCCCCGGCTGACGCGGTTTCGTGCCGCCCCGGCAGACGCGGTTTTTTGCGCCGCCCCGGCTGACGCGGTTTTTGCCGCCCCGGCTGACGCAGTTCGGACTTTGCACTTTTTGGCTGAGCCTGGCTGGCGGCCCACTCACTCGATCGCCATGTCTGTTTGCCACAGTTTTCCCGGTGGTGCCGCACCCGGGCTCGCCCCGGCAGACGCGTTTTTTTTTTTCCTTCGCCCCGGCAGACGTGGTTCCCCCCCCCCCCTCCGTCTTTCTTTTTGTTTTTTTTTTCGCCGCGGCTGAAGTGGATTTTTCGGTGCCTCGACGCCCCGGTAGTCGCGGTTTTTCCGTTTCCGCACGGCCCCGGCTGACGCTGCTCGGTCACAGTCGCCTTTTGTGAGGATTGCAGACTTCTTGAGCGCGGGTGTTTTTTTTTTGTTGTTGTTGTTGTTTTATTACGCATTCGCTCCAGCAGACGCTGTTTAGACTTTTTGTTTCCTCTTTTATCCTGCGACGAGGTGACGAGGTTTATTCGGTGCCCCGCCGCCCCGGCTGAAGTGATTTTTCCTGTCCCGTGCCGCCCCGGCTGACGCGGTTGGGACTTCGCGTTTGTTCGGCCGCCACGGGTTTTGGCGCACTCGCTCGGTTGCTTGTTGTTGCCACTTGTTGCGAACCCAGGTTTCTTGAGCGAGCGCGGGCGTTTTTTCTTCCTTTCTTTCTTTGTTCTATGTGTTAGCGAATCGGCCTTTAATATCACACGAGGACTCACAACCAACAATTTTCAGTTTGAAGTGTAAAAAATCTGCAGGTGTTGACGTAACTGACTTGCCCCGTACCCTTGAGTACATCCATGAAGTTCTCGTAGTACTACTAAATCGCATTATTCCAAGTGGAGAAATTCCCATAAACTTGCAAACCTCTACACGAAAATCGGTGCGCGTGATAAAGTTGAAAATTATCGTCCGATATCAAATGTGCCTTCTATAACACAAATTCTAGGAAAAAAAAAAAAAAACACTTGTTCGCCGTTCTCTGCGCCGTGACTGGCAGCACTCCGGCGAAGCGAAACGGGGTCGATTCGAGCACGATATCGGCGTCTTTCGACGTGCTCGCCGGCGACCGTCGCACGAGTACGTCGCACGAGCGCGTCTGCCGGGGCGCCGTTTGCGAAGCCGACGCAAAAGTGGGAACCGCCGCTCGGATGATCGCCGCTTTCGGCAGAGTGAGTGTTGGCACTCCGGGGAAGCGAAACAGCGTGAATGCGCCCACGAAATCGGCGTATTTTGAAGTGCCCGCCGGCGACCGTCGCACGAGTACGGTAAACCGCGTCAGCCGGGGCGTAGTTCGGGACGCCGACGAAAAAGTGGGAAGCGCAACTCGGATCTTCGCCGTTTTTGCAGGAGTGAGTGGCGGCCCTCCTGCGAGACCAAGAAGCATCGATTCGTGCACGAATTCGGCGCCTTTCGACGTGATCGCCGGCGACCGTCGCTCGAGTAGGGCAAACCGCGTCTGCCGGGGCGGGCTTCGGGACGCCGATGCGAAAGTGGGAAACGCTGCTCGGATGTTCGCCGTTTTTGGCCGAGTGAGTGCTGGCACTCGGGCGAAGCCAAACGGGGCCGATTACGGCACGATATCGGCGTCTTTCGACGTGCCCGGCGGCGACCGTCGCACGAGTACGGTAAACCGCGTCAGCCCGGGCGGAGTTCGGGACGCCGATGCGAAAGTGGAGAACGCCGCTCGGATCTTCGCCGTTTTTGGAGGAGTGAGTGGCGGCACTCCGGAGAAGCCAAGGAGCGCCAATTAGCGCACGATATCGGCGTCTTTCGACGCGCTCGCCGGCGACCGTCGAACGAGTAGGGCAAACCGCGTCTGCCGGGGCGGGGTTTACGACGCCGACGCAAAAGTGGGAACCGCCGCTCGGATGTTGGCCGTTTTTGGCAGAGTGAGTGCTGGCACACCGGCGACGCGAAAGAGCGCGAAAGCGCCCACGAAAGTGGCGTATTTGGACGTGCTTGACGGCGACCGCTGCAGGAGTACGAAAAACCACGTCAGCCGGGGCGAGCGACCCACGGCGGTCTGGGTGCTTATCGCTGCTATTATAGGGGCACCCCGGCAGACGCAGAAAAAAAAAATTTTTTTTCGACCTTCTTTTTTGCTGGTCGAGCTCGGGTAACCCAGGTCGCAATGGGAGCCGCGCACGAAAGCGGCGTCGCGAGACGCGTTCGCGGTCGCTAGTCGCACGAGCTCGGCAACCGCGTCAGCCGGCGCGGAGTTCGGGATGCCGACGGCTAAGTGGGTACCGCTGCTCGGATGTTCGCCGTTTTTGGCCGAGTGAGTGCTGGCACTCCGGCGAAGCGAAACGGGGCCGATTCGGGCACGATATCGGCGTATTTCGACGTGCTCGCCGGCGACCGTCGCACGAGTACGGCAAAGCGCGTCTGCCGGGGCGAGGTTTGCGATGCCGACGAAAAAGTGGGAAGCGCCGCTCGGATCTTCGCCGTTTTTGCAGGAGTGAGTGGCGGCCCTCCTGCGAGACCAAGAAGCATCGACTCGCGCACGATATCGGTGTCTTTCGACGTGCCCGCCGGCCACCGCCGCACGAGTACGGCAAACCGCGTATGCCGGGGCGGGGTTGGCGACGCCGACGCAAAAGTGGGAACCGCCACTAGGATGTTCGCCGTTTTTGGCAGAGTGAGTGCTGGCACACCGGCGACGCGAAAGAGCGCGAAAGCGCCCACGAAAGTGGCGTATTTGGACGTGCTTGACGGCGACCGCTGCAGGAGTACGAAAAACCACGTCAGCCGGGGCGAGCGACCCACGGCGGTCTGGGTGCTTATCGCTGCTATTATAGGGGCACCCCGGCAGACGCAGAAAAAAAAAATTTTTTTTCGACCTTCTTTTTTGCTGGTCGAGCTCGGGTAACCCAGGTCGCAATGGGAGCCGCGCACGAAAGCGGCGTCGCGAGACGCGTTCGCGGTCGCTAGTCGCACGAGCTCGGCAACCGCGTCAGCCGGCGCGGAGTTCGGGATGCCGACGGCTAAGTGGGTACCGCTGCTCGGATGTTCGCCGTTTTTGGCCGAGTGAGTGCTGGCACTCCGGCGAAGCGAAACGGGGCCGATTCGGGCACGATATCGGCGTATTTCGACGTGCTCGCCGGCGACCGTCGCACGAGTACGGCAAAGCGCGTCTGCCGGGGCGAGGTTTGCGATGCCGACGAAAAAGTGGGAAGCGCCGCTCGGATCTTCGCCGTTTTTGCAGGAGTGAGTGGCGGCCCTCCTGCGAGACCAAGAAGCATCGACTCGCGCACGATATCGGTGTCTTTCGACGTGCCCGCCGGCCACCGCCGCACGAGTACGGCAAACCGCGTATGCCGGGGCGGGGTTGGCGACGCCGACGCAAAAGTGGGAACCGCCACTAGGATGTTCGCCGTTTTTGGCAGAGTGAGTGCTGGCACTCCGGCGAAGCGAAAGAGCGCGAATGCGCCCACGAAAGTGGCGTGTTTGGACGTGCTTGACGACGACCACCGCAGGAAAACGAAAAACCACGTCAGCCGGGGCGAGCGACCCATGGCGGTCTGGGTGCTTATCGCTGCTATTATAGGGGCACCCCGGCAGACGCAAAAAAAAAAAAATTTTTTTTCGACATTCTTTCTTGCTCGTCGACCTCGGGTGACCCAGGTCGCAGTGGGAGCCGCGCACGAAAGCGGCGTCGCGAGACGGCTTCGCGGTCGCTAGTCGCACGAGCTCGGCAACCGCGTCTGCCGGGGCGGAGTTCGGGACGCCGACGGCTAAGTGGGAACCGCCGCTCGGATGTTCGCCGTTTGTGGCCGAGTGAGTGCTGGCACTCCGGCGAAGCCAAACGGGGCCGATTCCGGCACGATATCGGCGTCTTTCTACGTGCTCGCCGGCGACCGTCGCACGAGTACGGCAAAGTGCGTCTGCCGGGGCGGGGTTTGCGACGCGTACGCAATAGTGAGAACCGTCGCTCGGATGTTCGTCGTCTTTCGCCGAGCCAGTGCTGGCACTCCGGCGAAGCCGAACGGAGCCGATTCGGGCACGATATCGGCGTCTTTCCACGTGCTCGCCGGCGACCGTCGCACGAGTACGGTAAACCGCGTCAGCCGGGGCGGAGTTCGGGACGCCGATGCGAAAGTGGGAAGCGCCGCTCGGATCTTCGCCGTTTTTGGAGGAGTCAGTGGCGGCACTCCGGTGAAGCCAAGGTGCGCCAATTCGCGCACGATATCGGCGTCTTTCGACGTGCCCGCCGGCCACCGTCGCACGAGTACGGCAAACCTCGTCTGCCGGGGCGGGGTTTGCGACGCCGACGCAAAAGTGGGAACCGCCGCTCGGATGTTCGCCGTTTTTGGCAGAGTGAGTGCTGGCACTCCGGCGAAGCGAAAGAGCGTGAATGCGCCCACGAAAGTAGCGTATTTGGACGTGCTTGACGGCGACCGCCGCAGGAGTACGAAAAACCACGTCAGCCGGGGCGAGCGACCCACGGCGGTCTGGGTGCTTATCGCTGCTATTATAGGGGCACCCCGGCAGACGCAGAAAGAAAAAAAAAAAAAAAATGGGGACATGGCGTGCGTCACCGTGCGGCTTCGCAGCGTTGCCGAAGTCGCCGAGCCCTTCGACTGAGCCGAACGGCGGACAGGGAACGTTGGTCGGCCGTTCTAACCTGTCGGTGCCACGCCGAGACGTCGTTAAGGAAAACCGCGTCGTGGGCCTCTACGACGCCGTCGAGTCGTTGTACGTTTGGTGTCCAGCGTGTCGGCGGCGAGTAGCGGACACGTCGTTCACGACTTCGGTCTTTCGCAGTCGACGCGAACTTGCGGAGAGTCGTGGTGCCTCACGTTTTCGGCAGAAACCGCGGCGGAATTTTCCCGTGCGTGCGCGCACGACCTCGGTGCTGTGCCGTCAGCGTAGTGTTGCACAAACTCGTGGCCTACCCAAGGTGCGGTACGTTTGCGGCCGTATCCTCGGTGGGAATTTCGTGAGTAGGGTCGCAAATTCTACGACCTCGGCGGGTTTGAGAGCGACGTAGACTTGTGGCACGCTCAACGTGCCACACGTTTCGGGGCACACCCGCGGTGAAATTTTCTCGAGTACGCTCGTATTAGTGCCCAAGGAGGTCTGGGTACTTATCGCTGCTATTATGTGGGGGTTCTCGTGAGCGGCGTACGCGAAAGCGACCGGGTGTCTGATATGCGGCGGGCTTCGGCCTCGTCAAGCGTGTCCTCGGGTCTGCTCCAGGGGAATCCACGGCAGTCGTCTGCAGCCTCATCCGCTTGATGCGTTAGGGGCTGGTTGTCGGACGGTGCCGTTTTACCACGATATCGAGGTGTGTTCCGTGTCGTCCTCGGGCGATTCAGATGCGAAAGCGCCGAAGACGCGGGCGTGACCCGTCGTCTGGCGGCTTTGCAGTCTCGGCTCCGTTGCTAGTTCCGGCCGGTCCACCGACAGTGCAGCGGGCTTGGGCAACCCGCACGGCGCGACCGAGTCGATGCAACGAAAAAGAGCGAGCATGAACGTGCTTCTTGCCGCACGGCTCCCACTCGTCTTTCGGGAAGGTTGTGCCGTAGCGAGCTCGAACGCCGTCATCTCGGAGTGCAAAATAAGCGTGTTGGGGCGCCTGAAGGTGGCCTCCGCCGCACACAGACTGCGTCCGGCCCGCCGAAGGCGAGGACGGACGCGCAGTCGAACGATTACCTGGTTGATCCTGCCAGTAATCATATGCTTGTCTCAAAGATTAAGCCATGCATGTCTAAGTACATGCCGAAATAAGGCGAAACCGCGAATGGCTCATTAAATCAGTTATGGTTCCTTAGATCGTTTCTTCCTACTTGGATAACTGTGGCAATTCTAGAGCTAATACATGCAGTGAGCCTGGAGCCCTTTGGGTAACGGGTGCTTTTATTAGACCAAGATCGATCGGGTTTCGGCCCGTATTGTGTGGTGACTCTGGATAACTTTGTGCTGATCGCATGGCCACGAGCCGGCGACGTTTCTTTCAAGTGTCTGCCTTATCAACTTTCGATGGTAGGTTACTTGCTTACCATGGTTGTTACGGGTAACGGAGAATCAGGGTTCGATTCCGGAGAGGGAGCCTGAGAAACGGCTACCACATCCAAGGAAGGCAGCAGGCGCGCAAATTACCCACTCCCGGCACGGGGAGGTAGTGACGAAAAATAACAATACGGGACTCTTTTGAGGCCCCGTAATTGAAATGAGTGCACTCTAAATCCTTTAACGAGGATCAATTGGAGGGCAAGTCTGGTGCCAGCAGCCGCGGTAATTCCAGCTCCAATAGCGTATACTAAAGCTGCTGCGGTTAAAAAGCTCGTAGTTGGATCTCAGTTCCAGACGAGTAGTGCATCTACCCGATGCGACGG
Source organism: Rhipicephalus microplus (assembly GCF_043290135.1). Taxonomy (NCBI): domain Eukaryota; kingdom Metazoa; phylum Arthropoda; class Arachnida; order Ixodida; family Ixodidae; genus Rhipicephalus; species Rhipicephalus microplus. Next base: position 40,560 of record NW_027465068.1, read on the forward strand.
CTCGGACTGAACATCATGCCGGTTCTTTCTTGGTGCACTTCATTGTGTGCCTCGAGATGGCCGGTGCTTTTACTTTGAAAAAATTAGAGTGCTCAACGCAGGCGAGTCGCCTGAATAAACTTGCATGGAATAATAGAACAAGACCTCGTTTCTGTTCTGTTGGTTTTTGGAATACGAGGTAATGATTAAGAGGGACGGACGGGGGCATTCGTATTGCGGCGCTAGAGGTGAAATTCTTGGACCGTCGCAAGACGAACTACTGCGAAAGCATTTGCCAAGAATGTTTTCATTGATCAAGAACGAAAGTCAGAGGTTCGAAGGCGATCAGATACCGCCCTAGTTCTGACCATAAACGATGCCAACCAGCGATCCGCCTGAGTTACTCAAATGACTCGGCGGGCAGCTTCCGGGAAACCAAAGTATTTGGGTTCCGGGGGAAGTATGGTTGCAAAGCTGAAACTTAAAGGAATTGACGGAAGGGCACCACCAGGAGTGGAGCCTGCGGCTTAATTTGACTCAACACGGGAAAACTTACCCGGCCCGGACACTGGGAGGATTGACAGATTGAGAGCTCTTTCTTGATTCGGTGGATGGTGGTGCATGGCCGTTCTTAGTTGGTGGAGCGATTTGTCTGGTTAATTCCGATAACGAACGAGACTCTAGCCTATTAAATAGGTGCGGGGTTCCCAGCACCTTACAACCTTCTTAGAGGGACAAGCGGCTCCTAGCCGCACGAAACAGAGCAATAACAGGTCTGTGATGCCCTTAGATGTCCGGGGCCGCACGCGCGCTACACTGAAGGAAGCAGCGTGTCTTTATCCCTGTCTGAAAAGACTGGGTAACCCGTGGAACTTCTTTCGTGATTGGGATAGGGGCTTGCAATTGTTCCCCTTGAACGAGGAATTCCCAGTAAGCGCGAGTCATAAGCTCGCGTTGATTACGTCCCTGCCCTTTGTACACACCGCCCGTCGCTACTACCGATTGAATGATTTAGTGAGGTCTTCGGACCGATGTCCGGCGCGGCCTTTCGGTTGCGCCGGTCTGTTGGAAAGATGACCAAACTTGATCATTTAGAGGAAGTAAAAGTCGTAACAAGGTTTCCGTAGGTGAACCTGCGGAAGGATCATTAACGGATTGTGAAGGGTGAGCGCCTCAGCTGCGTCTGCGCCCGACACTTTCTGCCGCTGACCCCGTTTGGACGCGGGGTCGGCTTTTCCCCACGGGGCTGCCTGAATGTGGAGCGGCACCCCGTGACAAATTGTTGCGCCCAGCGGACGCCAACACCGCGACCTTGGACGGTCGGCCAGGTGGCGGACGCGGGTACAAACGGCGCAACGCACTCATAGGTCGGCTTTCGACCCGCCACTGCACCGTGGCTCGAAGCGCTCGAAATGCGCGACCCGACCGCTGCGGGACCGCCTAGTACTGTAAACAGGAGCGGCGGAGCGCGAACGGCGAGTCGTGGTTACGTCGGTAGAAGGCGAGGCTGCGCGTTCCCGAAACGCCAGCCGAGTGCCCTCCCGACCGTTCGAGCGTGCAAGAACGAGACCCGACAATCGCGCGGCGACTGCCAAGTACGAGAGGAACGGCACAAGCGTCGGCGGTCGGTCAAGGAACTGGCGATGTGACGGGTCCGCTGTGCACCAGTGCATACCGTCCCGCCGTCCGCGGCAAGCGCCTCCGCGTCCTCGGGTGACGGAGGCTGCCGGTCGGTTCTTGCAGGCGAGGGATCTCGCTGGCACCGGTTCGCGTTGACGCGCGGCCGGTCATGGCACGGCGATGCGACGGCCGAGGTGCGCAGTACTCGATGGAGGAACCGCACGCTCCGATGACCGTCCCGCCCTCCGCGGCGTATGCGTACCGACCGTAATGGTTGCAGCAGCGCCGGCCGGCTTTTGAATTCGCCACACGAAACACGGTGCGAGATCGCGGTTAGGGGAG
>NW_027465068.1:50000-61319 GCF_043290135.1 Rhipicephalus microplus
CCACAGCGTTGTGTCAAAAAAGAGGTGCCTGAGAGAAACGCATGCGACTGCCGTGCTTTGCGGCATAGCACCGTGCGCAAAAACGGTGCGCATGCAAGAGGTGTCAGAGCAAGCGAACTTGTGCCACGAGCAACAGGTCACTAAAAGCCTATAGATGACGGTGTTGGAGGAAAAGAAAAATATCGAGAAAGCACTGCGGTGTGCCGTGCGTAGGGACGGGCGCGCGTGCCACATGCCGCCGAAATATGGGTGTCGGAGAAAACAGAGTGCCGCGCGTAACGAGGGGCGCGCGTGTTACAGAGAGATATGCCCAAACGCATGAAAGTGTACGCAGGTGTCCTAAGGCAGTTTTTTTTTTTTTTCCTCATTTTGATGTCGCCCCGGCTGACGCGGTTTTCGTTTTTCCGTGCCGCCCCGGCTGACGCAGTTTTTGCGCCGCCCCGGCTGACGCGGTTTTTGCGCCGCCCCGGCTGACGCGGTTTTCGCGCCGCCCCGGCTGACGCGGTTTTCGCGCCGCCCCGGCTGACGCGGTTCGGACTTTGCACTTTTTGGCTGTGCCTGGCTGGCGGCCCACTCACTCGATCGCCAGGTCTGTTTGCCCCGGTGGTTCCACCGCCAGGCTTAAGCGCGAACTTTTTTTGTTTGTTTTCTTTTGATTAAGCGCAAGCTTTTTTCTTTGTTTTCTTTTGATTAAGCGCGGGCTTTTTTCTTTGTTTTTTTTTTTTATTTCGCCCCGGCAGACGCGGTTTTTGCGCCGCCCCGGCTGACGCGGTTTTTGCCGCCCCGGCTGACGCAGTTCGGACTTAGCACTTTTCGGCTGTGCCTGGCTGGCGGCCCACTCACTCGATCGCCATGTCTGTTTGCCACAGTTTTCCCGGTGGTGCCGCACCCGGGCTCGCCCCGGCTGACGCAGTTTTCGCGCCGCCCCGGCTGACGCGGTTTCGTGCCGCCCCGGCAGACGCGGTTTTCGCGCCGCCCCGGCTGACGCGGTTTTTGCGTCGCCCCGGCTGACACGGTTCGGACTTTGCACTTTTCGGCTGTGCCTGGCTGGCGGCCCACTCACTCGATCGCCATGTCTGTTTGCCACAGTTTTCCCGGTGGTGCCGCACCCGGGCTCGCCCCGGCTGACGCAGTTTTCGCGCCGCCCCGGCTGACGCGGTTTCGTGCCGCCCCGGCAGACGCGGTTTTCGCGCCGCCCCGGCTGACGCGGTTTCGTGCCGCCCCGGCAGACGCAGTTCGGACTTAGCACTTTTCGGCTGTGCCTGGCTGGCGGCCCACTCACTCGATCGCCATGTCTGTTTGCCACAGTTTTCCCGGTGGTGCCGCACCCGGGCTCGCCCCGGCTGACGCAGTTTTCGCGCCGCCCCGGCTGACGCGGTTTCGTGCCGCCCCGGCAGACGCGGTTTTCGCGCCGCCCCGGCTGACGCGGTTTCGTGCCGCCCCGGCAGACGCAGTTCGGACTTAGCACTTTTCGGCTGTGCCTGGCTGGCGGCCCACTCACTCAATCGCCATGTCTGTTTGCCACAGTTTTCCCGGTGGTGCCGCACCCGGGCTCGCCCCGGCTGACGCAGTTTTCGCGCCGCCCCGGCTGACGCGGTTTCGTGCCGCCCCGGCAGACGCGGTTTTCGCGCCGCCCCGGCTGACGCGGTTTCGTGCCGCCCCGGCAGACGCAGTTCGGACTTAGCACTTTTCGGCTGTGCCTGGCTGGCGGCCCACTCACTCGATCGCCATGTCTGTTTGCCACAGTTTTCCCGGTGGTGCCGCACCCGGGCTCGCCCCGGCAGACGCGTTTTTTTTTTTCTTTCGCCCCGGCTGACGCAGTTTTCGCGCCGCCCCGGCTGACGCGGTTTCGTGCCGCCCCGGCAGACGCGGTTTTTTGCGCCGCCCCGGCTGACGCGGTTTTTGCCGCCCCGGCTGACGCAGTTCGGACTTAGCACTTTTCGGCTGTGCCTGGCTGGCGGCCCACTCACTCGATCGCCATGTCTGTTTGCCACAGTTTTCCCGGTGGTGCCGCACCCGGGCTCGCCCCGGCTGACGCAGTTTTCGCGCCGCCCCGGCTGACGCGGTTTCGTGCCGCCCCGGCAGACGCGGTTTTCGCGCCGCCCCGGCTGACGCGGTTTCGTGCCGCCCCGGCAGACGCAGTTCGGACTTAGCACTTTTCGGCTGTGCCTGGCTGGCGGCCCACTCACTCGATCGCCATGTCTGTTTGCCACAGTTTTCCCGGTGGTGCCGCACCCGGGCTCGCCCCGGCTGACGCAGTTTTCGCGCCGCCCCGGCTGACGCGGTTTCGTGCCGCCCCGGCAGACGCGGTTTTCGCGCCGCCCCGGCTGACGCGGTTTCGTGCCGCCCCGGCAGACGCAGTTCGGACTTAGCACTTTTCGGCTGTGCCTGGCTGGCGGCCCACTCACTCGATCGCCATGTCTGTTTGCCACAGTTTTCCCGGTGGTGCCGCACCCGGGCTCGCCCCGGCAGACGCGTTTTTTTTTTCTTTCGCCCCGGCTGACGCAGTTTTCGCGCCGCCCCGGCTGACGCGGTTTCGTGCCGCCCCGGCAGACGCGGTTTTTTTGCACCGCCCCGGCTGACGCGGTTTTTGCCGCCCCGGCTGACGCAGTTCGGACTTGGCACTTTTTGGCTGAGCCTGGCTGGTGGCCCACTCACTCGATCGCCATGTCTGTTAGCCACAGTTTTCCCGGTGGTGCCGCACCCGGGCTCGCCCCGGCTGACGCAGTTTTCGCGCCGCCCCGGCAGACGCGGTTTTCGCGCCGCCCCGGCTGACGCGGTTTTTGCCGCCCCGGCTGACGCAGTTCGGACTTGGCACTTTTTGGGCTGAGCCTGGCTGGCGGCCCACTCACTCGATCGCCATGTCTGTTTGCCACAGTCTTCCCGGTGGTGCCGCACCCGGGCTCGCCCCGGCAGACGCGTTTTTTTTTTCTTTCGCCCCGGCAGACGTGGTTCCCCCCCCCCCCCCTTTTCGCTCGCCCCGGCTGACGAGGTTTTCGCGCCGCCCCGGCTGACGCAGTTTTCGCGCCGCCCCGGCTGACGCGGTTTCGTGCCGCCCCGGCTGACGCGGTTTTCGCGCCGCCCCGGCTGACGCGGTTTTTGCGTCGCCCCGGCTGACACGGTTCGGACTTTGCACTTTTCGGCTGTGCCTGGCTGGCGGCCCACTCACTCGATCGCCATGTCTGTTTGCCACAGTTTTCCCGGTGGTGCCGCACCCGGGCTCGCCCCGGCTGACGCAGTTTTCGCGCCGCCCCGGCTGACGCGGTTTCGTGCCGCCCCGGCAGACGCGGTTTTCGCGCCGCCCCGGCTGACGCGGTTTCGTGCCGCCCCGGCAGACGCAGTTCGGACTTAGCACTTTTCGGCTGTGCCTGGCTGGCGGCCCACTCACTCGATCGCCATGTCTGTTTGCCACAGTTTTCCCGGTGGTGCCGCACCCGGGCTCGCCCCGGCTGACGCAGTTTTCGCGCCGCCCCGGCTGACGCGGTTTCGTGCCGCCCCGGCAGACGCGGTTTTCGCGCCGCCCCGGCTGACGCGGTTTCGTGCCGCCCCGGCAGACGCAGTTCGGACTTAGCACTTTTCGGCTGTGCCTGGCTGGCGGCCCACTCACTCGATCGCCATGTCTGTTTGCCACAGTTTTCCCGGTGGTGCCGCACCCGGGCTCGCCCCGGCAGACGCGTTTTTTTTTTTTCTTTCGCCCCGGCTGACGCAGTTTTCGCGCCGCCCCGGCTGACGCGGTTTCGTGCCGCCCCGGCAGACGCGGTTTTTTGCGCCGCCCCGGCTGACGCGGTTTTTGCCGCCCCGGCTGACGCAGTTCGGACTTAGCACTTTTCGGCTGTGCCTGGCTGGCGGCCCACTCACTCGATCGCCATGTCTGTTTGCCACAGTTTTCCCGGTGGTGCCGCACCCGGGCTCGCCCCGGCTGACGCAGTTTTCGCGCCGCCCCGGCTGACGCGGTTTCGTGCCGCCCCGGCAGACGCGGTTTTCGCGCCGCCCCGGCTGACGCGGTTTCGTGCCGCCCCGGCAGACGCAGTTCGGACTTAGCACTTTTCGGCTGTGCCTGGCTGGCGGCCCACTCACTCGATCGCCATGTCTGTTTGCCACAGTTTTCCCGGTGGTGCCGCACCCGGGCTCGCCCCGGCTGACGCAGTTTTCGCGCCGCCCCGGCTGACGCGGTTTCGTGCCGCCCCGGCAGACGCGGTTTTTTTGCGCCGCCCCGGCTGACGCGGTTTTTGCCGCCCCGGCTGACGCAGTTCGGACTTGGCACTTTTTGGCTGAGCCTGGCTGGTGGCCCACTCACTCGATCGCCATGTCTGTTAGCCACAGTTTTCCCGGTGGTGCCGCACCCGGGCTCGCCCCGGCTGACGCAGTTTTCGCGCCGCCCCGGCAGACGCGGTTTTCGCGCCGCCCCGGCTGACGCGGTTTTTGCCGCCCCGGCTGACGCAGTTCGGACTTGGCACTTTTTGGGCTGAGCCTGGCTGGCGGCCCACTCACTCGATCGCCATGTCTGTTTGCCACAGTCTTCCCGGTGGTGCCGCACCCGGGCTCGCCCCGGCAGACGCGTTTTTTTTTTCTTTCGCCCCGGCAGACGTGGTTCCCCCCCCCCCCCCTTTTCGCTCGCCCCGGCTGACGAGGTTTTCGCGCCGCCCCGGCTGACGCAGTTTTCGCGCCGCCCCGGCTGACGCGGTTTCGTGCCGCCCCGGCTGACGCGGTTTTCGCGCCGCCCCGGCTGACGCGGTTTTTGCGTCGCCCCGGCTGACACGGTTCGGACTTTGCACTTTTCGGCTGTGCCTGGCTGGCGGCCCACTCACTCGATCGCCATGTCTGTTTGCCACAGTTTTCCCGGTGGTGCCGCACCCGGGCTTGCCCCGGCAGACGCGTTTTTTTTTTTCTTTTCGCCCCGGCTGACGCAGTTTTCGCCCCGCCCCGGCTGACGCGGTTTCGTGCCGCCCCGGCAGACGCGGTTTTTTGCGCCGCCCCGGCTGACGCGGTTTTTGCCGCCCCGGCTGACGCAGTTCGGACTTTGCACTTTTTGGCTGAGCCTGGCTGGCGGCCCACTCACTCGATCGCCATGTCTGTTTGCCACAGTTTTCCCGGTGGTGCCGCACCCGGGCTCGCCCCGGCAGACGCGTTTTTTTTTTTCCTTCGCCCCGGCAGACGTGGTTCCCCCCCCCCCCCTCCGTCTTTCTTTTTGTTTTTTTTTTCGCCGCGGCTGAAGTGGATTTTTCGGTGCCTCGACGCCCCGGTAGTCGCGGTTTTTCCGTTTCCGCACGGCCCCGGCTGACGCTGCTCGGTCACAGTCGCCTTTTGTGAGGATTGCAGACTTCTTGAGCGCGGGTGTTTTTTTTTTGTTGTTGTTGTTGTTTTATTACGCATTCGCTCCAGCAGACGCTGTTTAGACTTTTTGTTTCCTCTTTTATCCTGCGACGAGGTGACGAGGTTTATTCGGTGCCCCGCCGCCCCGGCTGAAGTGATTTTTCCTGTCCCGTGCCGCCCCGGCTGACGCGGTTGGGACTTCGCGTTTGTTCGGCCGCCACGGGTTTTGGCGCACTCGCTCGGTTGCTTGTTGTTGCCACTTGTTGCGAACCCAGGTTTCTTGAGCGAGCGCGGGCGTTTTTTCTTCCTTTCTTTCTTTGTTCTATGTGTTAGCGAATCGGCCTTTAATATCACACGAGGACTCACAACCAACAATTTTCAGTTTGAAGTGTAAAAAATCTGCAGGTGTTGACGTAACTGACTTGCCCCGTACCCTTGAGTACATCCATGAAGTTCTCGTAGTACTACTAAATCGCATTATTCCAAGTGGAGAAATTCCCATAAACTTGCAAACCTCTACACGAAAATCGGTGCGCGTGATAAAGTTGAAAATTATCGTCCGATATCAAATGTGCCTTCTATAACACAAATTCTAGGAAAAAAAAAAAAAAAACACTTGTTCGCCGTTCTCTGCGCCGTGACTGGCAGCACTCCGGCGAAGCGAAACGGGGTCGATTCGAGCACGATATCGGCGTCTTTCGACGTGCTCGCCGGCGACCGTCGCACGAGTACGTCGCACGAGCGCGTCTGCCGGGGCGCCGTTTGCGAAGCCGACGCAAAAGTGGGAACCGCCGCTCGGATGATCGCCGCTTTCGGCAGAGTGAGTGTTGGCACTCCGGGGAAGCGAAACAGCGTGAATGCGCCCACGAAATCGGCGTATTTTGAAGTGCCCGCCGGCGACCGTCGCACGAGTACGGTAAACCGCGTCAGCCGGGGCGTAGTTCGGGACGCCGACGAAAAAGTGGGAAGCGCAACTCGGATCTTCGCCGTTTTTGCAGGAGTGAGTGGCGGCCCTCCTGCGAGACCAAGAAGCATCGATTCGTGCACGAATTCGGCGCCTTTCGACGTGATCGCCGGCGACCGTCGCTCGAGTAGGGCAAACCGCGTCTGCCGGGGCGGGCTTCGGGACGCCGATGCGAAAGTGGGAAACGCTGCTCGGATGTTCGCCGTTTTTGGCCGAGTGAGTGCTGGCACTCGGGCGAAGCCAAACGGGGCCGATTACGGCACGATATCGGCGTCTTTCGACGTGCCCGGCGGCGACCGTCGCACGAGTACGGTAAACCGCGTCAGCCCGGGCGGAGTTCGGGACGCCGATGCGAAAGTGGAGAACGCCGCTCGGATCTTCGCCGTTTTTGGAGGAGTGAGTGGCGGCACTCCGGAGAAGCCAAGGAGCGCCAATTAGCGCACGATATCGGCGTCTTTCGACGCGCTCGCCGGCGACCGTCGAACGAGTAGGGCAAACCGCGTCTGCCGGGGCGGGGTTTACGACGCCGACGCAAAAGTGGGAACCGCCGCTCGGATGTTGGCCGTTTTTGGCAGAGTGAGTGCTGGCACACCGGCGACGCGAAAGAGCGCGAAAGCGCCCACGAAAGTGGCGTATTTGGACGTGCTTGACGGCGACCGCTGCAGGAGTACGAAAAACCACGTCAGCCGGGGCGAGCGACCCACGGCGGTCTGGGTGCTTATCGCTGCTATTATAGGGGCACCCCGGCAGACGCAGAAAAAAAAAATTTTTTTTCGACCTTCTTTTTTGCTGGTCGAGCTCGGGTAACCCAGGTCGCAATGGGAGCCGCGCACGAAAGCGGCGTCGCGAGACGCGTTCGCGGTCGCTAGTCGCACGAGCTCGGCAACCGCGTCAGCCGGCGCGGAGTTCGGGATGCCGACGGCTAAGTGGGTACCGCTGCTCGGATGTTCGCCGTTTTTGGCCGAGTGAGTGCTGGCACTCCGGCGAAGCGAAACGGGGCCGATTCGGGCACGATATCGGCGTATTTCGACGTGCTCGCCGGCGACCGTCGCACGAGTACGGCAAAGCGCGTCTGCCGGGGCGAGGTTTGCGATGCCGACGAAAAAGTGGGAAGCGCCGCTCGGATCTTCGCCGTTTTTGCAGGAGTGAGTGGCGGCCCTCCTGCGAGACCAAGAAGCATCGACTCGCGCACGATATCGGTGTCTTTCGACGTGCCCGCCGGCCACCGCCGCACGAGTACGGCAAACCGCGTATGCCGGGGCGGGGTTGGCGACGCCGACGCAAAAGTGGGAACCGCCACTAGGATGTTCGCCGTTTTTGGCAGAGTGAGTGCTGGCACACCGGCGACGCGAAAGAGCGCGAAAGCGCCCACGAAAGTGGCGTATTTGGACGTGCTTGACGGCGACCGCTGCAGGAGTACGAAAAACCACGTCAGCCGGGGCGAGCGACCCACGGCGGTCTGGGTGCTTATCGCTGCTATTATAGGGGCACCCCGGCAGACGCAGAAAAAAAAAATTTTTTTTCGACCTTCTTTTTTGCTGGTCGAGCTCGGGTAACCCAGGTCGCAATGGGAGCCGCGCACGAAAGCGGCGTCGCGAGACGCGTTCGCGGTCGCTAGTCGCACGAGCTCGGCAACCGCGTCAGCCGGCGCGGAGTTCGGGATGCCGACGGCTAAGTGGGTACCGCTGCTCGGATGTTCGCCGTTTTTGGCCGAGTGAGTGCTGGCACTCCGGCGAAGCGAAACGGGGCCGATTCGGGCACGATATCGGCGTATTTCGACGTGCTCGCCGGCGACCGTCGCACGAGTACGGCAAAGCGCGTCTGCCGGGGCGAGGTTTGCGATGCCGACGAAAAAGTGGGAAGCGCCGCTCGGATCTTCGCCGTTTTTGCAGGAGTGAGTGGCGGCCCTCCTGCGAGACCAAGAAGCATCGACTCGCGCACGATATCGGTTCTTTCGACGTGCCCGCCGGCCACCGCCGCACGAGTACGGCAAACCGCGTATGCCGGGGCGGGGTTGGCGACGCCGACGCAAAAGTGGGAACCGCCACTAGGATGTTCGCCGTTTTTGGCAGAGTGAGTGCTGGCACTCCGGCGAAGCGAAAGAGCGCGAATGCGCCCACGAAAGTGGCGTGTTTGGACGTGCTTGACGACGACCACCGCAGGAAAACGAAAAACCACGTCAGCCGGGGCGAGCGACCCATGGCGGTCTGGGTGCTTATCGCTGCTATTATAGGGGCACCCCGGCAGACGCAAAAAAAAAAAAATTTTTTTTCGACATTCTTTCTTGCTCGTCGACCTCGGGTGACCCAGGTCGCAGTGGGAGCCGCGCACGAAAGCGGCGTCGCGAGACGGCTTCGCGGTCGCTAGTCGCACGAGCTCGGCAACCGCGTCTGCCGGGGCGGAGTTCGGGACGCCGACGGCTAAGTGGGAACCGCCGCTCGGATGTTCGCCGTTTGTGGCCGAGTGAGTGCTGGCACTCCGGCGAAGCCAAACGGGGCCGATTCCGGCACGATATCGGCGTCTTTCTACGTGCTCGCCGGCGACCGTCGCACGAGTACGGCAAAGTGCGTCTGCCGGGGCGGGGTTTGCGACGCGTACGCAATAGTGAGAACCGTCGCTCGGATGTTCGTCGTCTTTCGCCGAGCCAGTGCTGGCACTCCGGCGAAGCCGAACGGAGCCGATTCGGGCACGATATCGGCGTCTTTCCACGTGCTCGCCGGCGACCGTCGCACGAGTACGGTAAACCGCGTCAGCCGGGGCGGAGTTCGGGACGCCGATGCGAAAGTGGGAAGCGCCGCTCGGATCTTCGCCGTTTTTGGAGGAGTCAGTGGCGGCACTCCGGTGAAGCCAAGGTGCGCCAATTCGCGCACGATATCGGCGTCTTTCGACGTGCCCGCCGGCCACCGTCGCACGAGTACGGCAAACCTCGTCTGCCGGGGCGGGGTTTGCGACGCCGACGCAAAAGTGGGAACCGCCGCTCGGATGTTCGCCGTTTTTGGCAGAGTGAGTGCTGGCACTCCGGCGAAGCGAAAGAGCGTGAATGCGCCCACGAAAGTAGCGTATTTGGACGTGCTTGACGGCGACCGCCGCAGGAGTACGAAAAACCACGTCAGCCGGGGCGAGCGACCCACGGCGGTCTGGGTGCTTATCGCTGCTATTATAGGGGCACCCCGGCAGACGCAGAAAGAAAAAAAAAAAAAAAATGGGGACATGGCGTGCGTCACCGTGCGGCTTCGCAGCGTTGCCGAAGTCGCCGAGCCCTTCGACTGAGCCGAACGGCGGACAGGGAACGTTGGTCGGCCGTTCTAACCTGTCGGTGCCACGCCGAGACGTCGTTAAGGAAAACCGCGTCGTGGGCCTCTACGACGCCGTCGAGTCGTTGTACGTTTGGTGTCCAGCGTGTCGGCGGCGAGTAGCGGACACGTCGTTCACGACTTCGGTCTTTCGCAGTCGACGCGAACTTGCGGAGAGTCGTGGTGCCTCACGTTTTCGGCAGAAACCGCGGCGGAATTTTCCCGTGCGTGCGCGCACGACCTCGGTGCTGTGCCGTCAGCGTAGTGTTGCACAAACTCGTGGCCTACCCAAGGTGCGGTACGTTTGCGGCCGTATCCTCGGTGGGAATTTCGTGAGTAGGGTCGCAAATTCTACGACCTCGGCGGGTTTGAGAGCGACGTAGACTTGTGGCACGCTCAACGTGCCACACGTTTCGGGGCACACCCGCGGTGAAATTTTCTCGAGTACGCTCGTATTAGTGCCCAAGGAGGTCTGGGTACTTATCGCTGCTATTATGTGGGGGTTCTCGTGAGCGGCGTACGCGAAAGCGACCGGGTGTCTGATATGCGGCGGGCTTCGGCCTCGTCAAGCGTGTCCTCGGGTCTGCTCCAGGGGAATCCACGGCAGTCGTCTGCAGCCTCATCCGCTTGATGCGTTAGGGGCTGGTTGTCGGACGGTGCCGTTTTACCACGATATCGAGGTGTGTTCCGTGTCGTCCTCGGGCGATTCAGATGCGAAAGCGCCGAAGACGCGGGCGTGACCCGTCGTCTGGCGGCTTTGCAGTCTCGGCTCCGTTGCTAGTTCCGGCCGGTCCACCGACAGTGCAGCGGGCTTGGGCAACCCGCACGGCGCGACCGAGTCGATGCAACGAAAAAGAGCGAGCATGAACGTGCTTCTTGCCGCACGGCTCCCACTCGTCTTTCGGGAAGGTTGTGCCGTAGCGAGCTCGAACGCCGTCATCTCGGAGTGCAAAATAAGCGTGTTGGGGCGCCTGAAGGTGGCCTCCGCCGCACACAGACTGCGTCCGGCCCGCCGAAGGCGAGGACGGACGCGCAGTCGAACGATTACCTGGTTGATCCTGCCAGTAATCATATGCTTGTCTCAAAGATTAAGCCATGCATGTCTAAGTACATGCCGAAATAAGGCGAAACCGCGAATGGCTCATTAAATCAGTTATGGTTCCTTAGATCGTTTCTTCCTACTTGGATAACTGTGGCAATTCTAGAGCTAATACATGCAGTGAGCCTGGAGCCCTTTGGGTAACGGGTGCTTTTATTAGACCAAGATCGATCGGGTTTCGGCCCGTATTGTGTGGTGACTCTGGATAACTTTGTGCTGATCGCATGGCCACGAGCCGGCGACGTTTCTTTCAAGTGTCTGCCTTATCAACTTTCGATGGTAGGTTACTTGCTTACCATGGTTGTTACGGGTAACGGAGAATCAGGGTTCGATTCCGGAGAGGGAGCCTGAGAAACGGCTACCACATCCAAGGAAGGCAGCAGGCGCGCAAATTACCCACTCCCGGCACGGGGAGGTAGTGACGAAAAATAACAATACGGGACTCTTTTGAGGCCCCGTAATTGAAATGAGTACACTCTAAATCCTTTAACGAGGATCAATTGGAGGGCAAGTCTGGTGCCAGCAGCCGCGGTAATTCCAGCTCCAATAGCGTATACTAAAGCTGCTGCGGTTAAAAAGCTCGTAGTTGGATCTCAGTTCCAGACGAGTAGTGCATCTACCCGATGCGACGGCTCGGACTGAACATCATG
>NW_027465069.1:0-12500 GCF_043290135.1 Rhipicephalus microplus
AACACCCGAGAACGTCGCCTCCCATACACCACATTTCCCGACCGCCTGCAAGGACGGGGGATTCGGTGCTGGGCTCGGTCCCGTTTCGCTCGCAGCTACTCGGGGAATCCCTGTTGGTTTCTTTTCCTCCGCTTAGTGATATGCTTAAATTCAGCGGGTTGTCTCGCCTGATCTGAGGTCGACAGCGGATACATTCGCTTCCATCAACTTCCTGCACGACCGCGTGCGCTCGCCCTACCAAGTGCGCCCGCAACCCTGTACAGGGCCACTTCTTCACAAGGCTGGCAATCGGCTTCCCCGCTGCACGCGTGCGGCGCACAACCGGTGTGACGTGGAAGTGACGGGACACGTTCGTAAACCCATCGCGAACCGAGTACGACGCCCTACCAAGTGCGCCCGCAACCCTGTACAGGGTCACATCTTCACAAGGCTGGCAAGCGGCATTCCGCTGCGCGCGTGCGTCGTCCGAGCAGTTGCGTGATAAACGACCGTGTCGAAAGCCCAAACACCGCCGAGGCCAGTCGCCGCCGCCGCAAGGGCAGCCACGCAGCCTGGCGAGAGGCATCGTCTCGTGTAGCGTCGCCCCCGCCCCAACTGGAGTGGCCCAGTTTTTTGAACGGGACGGGAACTGCGAAGCACTTAGACCGACGGCGGACTACGACGAGAACGCCTTAAGCTTCGCCAACGTTTCGCCAACTCGTGCGGGAGACTTTTTCCGCTTCGCGGCAAGTCGTCGCGCCGTGCTCTCCGCATCAACCGCGTACGCAGCGAACCGCAAACGTCGGGCGCAGCCTCCTCACCTCCCTGCGCTTTGCGCGCGAACGTTCCCTGTTCGCGCGGCAAAGCCTGGAGGAGGCACGGCCCGCAGCGTGTTCGAGCGCCCGGTCTACGGGACACCCTGCTTACTTCGAGGGCAACAAGCGCAACGCAAGGCTGCGATCTCGCGCACTTTGCGCACGGCTGGAGAAGCTTTGCTGGCCGGCTTTCGCTCCTCGTGTTTACCGTGCGTTAAAGTTGCGCGTCCGTGGCTCTCGCAGCTCTTGCGCGCCCGGTCGCAGAGAGGAGTACGCAACCTCGACCGCACTTTCCCTGCAGGCTTCCTTCCGACTCGAAGTCCTGCGGCGGTCTCAACGAGGTGCCACATCCTCAATGCAGTCGGTCGCCCCCGTTTCGGTTGGGCTCTGGCACGACGGTCGCCACCGTCTCGCCCTTGAGTGGCCGCTGTTGGCGCTCGCTGTGAGGTGTTCAGCGTGCTGTCCGTGTTGCCGACGCGGTCAAAACGAGTCGACGGCTCACGTTCCCTTGTGCGCCGAAGGCTCTCTTGATATGTGATCCGACCCTCAGACAGACGAAGCCAAGGGAAGACCCAAGGCCGCAATGTGCGTTCAAAGAATCAGTGCTCAGTGTGTCCTGCAATTCACACCAAGTCTCGCAGCTGGCTGCGTTCTTCATCGACCCGAGAACCGAGTGATCCACCGCTTAGAGTCGTGAAAAAGTGTTTGTTCAATTCCGTACAGTCAAAACCAAACGTTTCTGGCACTCGGCCAAACAGTGGCCAAGAAGGGCGCTTTTCAGCGCACGCTTGGACTCCAAAACTCTGCCGCGCCTTTTTCGGCTGCCGCAAATCGAGCAAACGGTGTGTTTCGGACGGCGTTTCGCTTCCGCTACTTGCGAGTGCTTTCGTGGTCCACCCCTCTATAAATACTCGGGAGGCGTCGAAGCCGGTTCTCCAAGCCGGACCCGTAGGTATCGTTGTGTGCTCGCTCTCATTGGCCCGCCTAACCAGAAAATGCCTGCGGTACACCCATTTGGATAAGAGTGCACGCAGATGCGGGCCTCGACGGCTACACATTTCCTCGGGCGGCCGCCTCCCGGCCTCCGTGGAGCGCGGGATGCACGGTCCCATCGACAAGCCTCTCCCGTTTTTACCGTGGCGTCGCGGTTCACCACGGCGGGCGGGTCGGTCTCCTCCGCATAAAAAGGGGGACCCCCGCTTTTTGTTCCACGAAATCGCACAAGCTTTTTTCGCATCCACGGTTTGCCACCGCACACCAAAATGCCGATCCGGCTGCCTACTTTAGCCAACAGGTGGAGCCAGGCGCGCCGTACTTGCGCGGCACTTCCCACGTCCACCGAAGTCGGTGCCAAGGACCACTTTCGGCGCCGGAGCCGCGTACGAGCCTACTCGAGGCGGAAGAACGAAGCCAGCAAGGGCCTGGCCGCAAGTGCGTTCAATTGTCGGGACGTCCAAGTCCCTCGTTCTTCCGTGCTTCCTCTTTCGGCAAGTCGTTGCGGCACCTTCCCAAAGCGCGCAGACCCGCTAATCGCGACGAGCGCGACGTGGCCGTGCCGCCTTTCCCTCGGCAGCAAGCAAAACGCCTGGCAACGTCGACGCTCCCCTAACCGCGATCTCGCACCGTGTTTCGTGTGGCGAATTCAAAAGCCGGCCGGCGCTGCTGCAACCATTACGGTCGGTACGCATACGCCGCGGAGGGCGGGACGGTCATCGGAGCGTGCGGTTCCTCCATCGAGTACTGCGCACCTCGGCCGTCGCATCGCCGTGCCATGACCGGCCGCGCGTCAACGCGAACCGGTGCCAGCGAGATCCCTCGCCTGCAAGAACCGACCGGCAGCCTCCGTCACCCGAGGACGCGGAGGCGCTTGCCGCGGACGGCGGGACGGTATGCACTGGTGCACAGCGGACCCGTCACATCGCCAGTTCCTTGACCGACCGCCGACGCTTGTGCCGTTCCTCTCGTACTTGGCAGTCGCCGCGCGATTGTCGGGTCTCGTTCTTGCACGCTCGAACGGTCGGGAGGGCACTCGGCTGGCGTTTCGGGAACGCGCAGCCTCGCCTTCTACCGACGTAACCACGACTCGCCGTTCGCGCTCCGCCGCTCCTGTTTACAGTACTAGGCGGTCCCGCAGCGGTCGGGTCGCGCATTTCGAGCGCTTCGAGCCACGGTGCAGTGGCGGGTCGAAAGCCGACCTATGAGTGCGTTGCGCCGTTTGTACCCGCGTCCGCCACCTGGCCGACCGTCCAAGGTCGCGGTGTTGGCGTCCGCTGGGCGCAACAATTTGTCACGGGGTGCCGCTCCACATTCAGGCAGCCCCGTGGGGAAAAGCCGACCCCGCGTCCAAACGGGGTCAGCGGCAGAAAGTGTCGGGCGCAGACGCAGCTGAGGCGCTCACCCTTCACAATCCGTTAATGATCCTTCCGCAGGTTCACCTACGGAAACCTTGTTACGACTTTTACTTCCTCTAAATGATCAAGTTTGGTCATCTTTCCAACAGACCGGCGCAACCGAAAGGCCGCGCCGGACATCGGTCCGAAGACCTCACTAAATCATTCAATCGGTAGTAGCGACGGGCGGTGTGTACAAAGGGCAGGGACGTAATCAACGCGAGCTTATGACTCGCGCTTACTGGGAATTCCTCGTTCAAGGGGAACAATTGCAAGCCCCTATCCCAATCACGAAAGAAGTTCCACGGGTTACCCAGTCTTTTCAGACAGGGATAAAGACACGCTGCTTCCTTCAGTGTAGCGCGCGTGCGGCCCCGGACATCTAAGGGCATCACAGACCTGTTATTGCTCTGTTTCGTGCGGCTAGGAGCCGCTTGTCCCTCTAAGAAGGTTGTAAGGTGCTGGGAACCCCGCACCTATTTAATAGGCTAGAGTCTCGTTCGTTATCGGAATTAACCAGACAAATCGCTCCACCAACTAAGAACGGCCATGCACCACCATCCACCGAATCAAGAAAGAGCTCTCAATCTGTCAATCCTCCCAGTGTCCGGGCCGGGTAAGTTTTCCCGTGTTGAGTCAAATTAAGCCGCAGGCTCCACTCCTGGTGGTGCCCTTCCGTCAATTCCTTTAAGTTTCAGCTTTGCAACCATACTTCCCCCGGAACCCAAATACTTTGGTTTCCCGGAAGCTGCCCGCCGAGTCATTTGAGTAACTCAGGCGGATCGCTGGTTGGCATCGTTTATGGTCAGAACTAGGGCGGTATCTGATCGCCTTCGAACCTCTGACTTTCGTTCTTGATCAATGAAAACATTCTTGGCAAATGCTTTCGCAGTAGTTCGTCTTGCGACGGTCCAAGAATTTCACCTCTAGCGCCGCAATACGAATGCCCCCGTCCGTCCCTCTTAATCATTACCTCGTATTCCAAAAACCAACAGAACAGAAACGAGGTCTTGTTCTATTATTCCATGCAAGTTTATTCAGGCGACTCGCCTGCGTTGAGCACTCTAATTTTTTCAAAGTAAAAGCACCGGCCATCTCGAGGCACACAATGAAGTGCACCAAGAAAGAACCGGCATGATGTTCAGTCCGAGCCGTCGCATCGGGTAGATGCACTACTCGTCTGGAACTGAGATCCAACTACGAGCTTTTTAACCGCAGCAGCTTTAGTATACGCTATTGGAGCTGGAATTACCGCGGCTGCTGGCACCAGACTTGCCCTCCAATTGATCCTCGTTAAAGGATTTAGAGTGTACTCATTTCAATTACGGGGCCTCAAAAGAGTCCCGTATTGTTATTTTTCGTCACTACCTCCCCGTGCCGGGAGTGGGTAATTTGCGCGCCTGCTGCCTTCCTTGGATGTGGTAGCCGTTTCTCAGGCTCCCTCTCCGGAATCGAACCCTGATTCTCCGTTACCCGTAACAACCATGGTAAGCAAGTAACCTACCATCGAAAGTTGATAAGGCAGACACTTGAAAGAAACGTCGCCGGCTCGTGGCCATGCGATCAGCACAAAGTTATCCAGAGTCACCACACAATACGGGCCGAAACCCGATCGATCTTGGTCTAATAAAAGCACCCGTTACCCAAAGGGCTCCAGGCTCACTGCATGTATTAGCTCTAGAATTGCCACAGTTATCCAAGTAGGAAGAAACGATCTAAGGAACCATAACTGATTTAATGAGCCATTCGCGGTTTCGCCTTATTTCGGCATGTACTTAGACATGCATGGCTTAATCTTTGAGACAAGCATATGATTACTGGCAGGATCAACCAGGTAATCGTTCGACTGCGCGTCCGTCCTCGCCCTCGGCGGGCCGGACGCAGTCTGTGTGCGGCGGAGGCCACCTTCAGGCGCCCCAACACGCTTATTTTGCACTCCGAGATGACGGCGTTCGAGCTCGCTACGGCACAACCTTCCCGAAAGACGAGTGGGAGCCGTGCGGCAAGAAGCACGTTCATGCTCGCTCTTTTTCGTTGCATCGACTCGGTCGCGCCGTGCGGGTTGCCCAAGCCCGCTGCACTGTCGGTGGACCGGCCGGAACTAGCAACGGAGCCGAGACTGCAAAGCCGCCAGACGACGGGTCACGCCCGCGTCTTCGGCGCTTTCGCATCTGAATCGCCCGAGGACGACACGGAACACACCTCGATATCGTGGTAAAACGGCACCGTCCGACAACCAGCCCCTAACGCATCAAGCGGATGAGGCTGCAGACGACTGCCGTGGATTCCCCTGGAGCAGACCCGAGGACACGCTTGACGAGGCCGAAGCCCGCCGCATATCAGACACCCGGTCGCTTTCGCGTACGCCGCTCACGAGAACCCCCACATAATAGCAGCGATAAGTACCCAGACCTCCTTGGGCCCTAATACGAGCGTACTCGAGAAAATTTCACCGCGGGTGTGCCCCGAAACGTGTGGCATGTTGAGCGTGCCACAAGTCTACGTCGCTCTCAAACCCGCCGAGGTCGTAGAATTTGCGACCCTACTCACGAAATTCCCACCGAGGATACGGCCGCAAACGTACCGCACCTTGGGTAGGCCACGAGTTTGTGCAACACTACGCTGACGGCACAGCACCGAGGTCGTGCGCGCACGCACGGGAAAATTCCGCCGCGGTTTCTGCCGAAAACGTGAGGCACCACGACTCTCCGCAAGTTCGCGTCGACTGCGAAAGACCGAAGTCGTGAACGACGTGTCCGCTACTCGCCGCCGACACGCTGGACACCAAACGTACAACGACTCGACGGCGTCGTAGAGGCCCACGACGCGGTTTTCCTTAACGACGTCTCGGCGTGGCACCGACAGGTTAGAACGGCCGACCAACGTTCCCTGTCCGCCGTTCGGCTCAGTCGAAGGGCTCGGCGACTTCGGCAACGCTGCGAAGCCGCACGGTGACGCACGCCATGTCCCCATTTTTTTTTTTCTTTCTGCGTCTGCCGGGGTGCCCCTATAATAGCAGCGATAAGCACCCAGACCGCCGTGGGTCGCTCGCCCCGGCTGACGTGGTTTTTCGTACTCCTGCGGCGGTCGCCGTCAAGCACGTCCAAATACGCTACTTTCGTGGGCGCATTCACGCTCTTTCGCTTCGCCGGAGTGCCAGCACTCACTCTGCCAAAAACGGCGAACATCCGAGCGGCGGTTCCCACTTTTGCGTCGGCGTCGCAAACCCCGCCCCGGCAGACGAGGTTTGCCGTACTCGTGCGACGGTGGCCGGCGGGCACGTCGAAAGACGCCGATATCGTGCGCGAATTGGCGCACCTTGGCTTCACCGGAGTGCCGCCACTGACTCCTCCAAAAACGGCGAAGATCCGAGCGGCGCTTCCCACTTTCGCATCGGCGTCCCGAACTCCGCCCCGGCTGACGCGGTTTACCGTACTCGTGCGACGGTCGCCGGCGAGCACGTGGAAAGACGCCGATATCGTGCCCGAATCGGCTCCGTTCGGCTTCGCCGGAGTGCCAGCACTGGCTCGGCGAAAGACGACGAACATCCGAGCGACGGTTCTCACTATTGCGTACGCGTCGCAAACCCCGCCCCGGCAGACGCACTTTGCCGTACTCGTGCGACGGTCGCCGGCGAGCACGTAGAAAGACGCCGATATCGTGCCGGAATCGGCCCCGTTTGGCTTCGCCGGAGTGCCAGCACTCACTCGGCCACAAACGGCGAACATCCGAGCGGCGGTTCCCACTTAGCCGTCGGCGTCCCGAACTCCGCCCCGGCAGACGCGGTTGCCGAGCTCGTGCGACTAGCGACCGCGAAGCCGTCTCGCGACGCCGCTTTCGTGCGCGGCTCCCACTGCGACCTGGGTCACCCGAGGTCGACGAGCAAAAAAGAATGTCGAAAAAAATTTTTTTTTTTTTTGCGTCTGCCGGGGTGCCCCTATAATAGCAGCGATAAGCACCCAGACCGCCATGGGTCGCTCGCCCCGGCTGACGTGGTTTTTCGTTTTCCTGCGGTGGTCGTCGTCAAGCACGTCCAAACACGCCACTTTCGTGGGCGCATTCGCGCTCTTTCGCTTCGCCGGAGTGCCAGCACTCACTCTGCCAAAAACGGCGAACATCCGAGCGGCGGTTCCCACTTTTGCGTCGGCGTCGCAAACCCCGCCCCGGCAGACGAGGTTTGCCGTACTCGTGCGACGGTGGCCGGCGGGCACGTCGAAAGACGCCGATATCGTGCGCGAATTGGCGCACCTTGGCTTCACCGGAGTGCCGCCACTGACTCCTCCAAAAACGGCGAAGATCCGAGCGGCGCTTCCCACTTTCGCATCGGCGTCCCGAACTCCGCCCCGGCTGACGCGGTTTACCGTACTCGTGCGACGGTCGCCGGCGAGCACGTGGAAAGACGCCGATATCGTGCCCGAATCGGCTCCGTTCGGCTTCGCCGGATTGCCAGCACTGGCTCGGCGAAAGACGACGAACATCCGAGCGACGGTTCTCACTATTGCGTACGCGTCGCAAACCCCGCCCCGGCAGACGCACTTTGCCGTACTCGTGCGACGGTCGCCGGCGAGCACGTAGAAAGACGCCGATATCGTGCCGGAATCGGCCCCGTTTGGCTTCGCCGGAGTGCCAGCACTCACTCGGCCACAAACGGCGAACATCCGAGCGGCGGTTCCCACTTAGCCGTCGGCGTCCCGAACTCCGCCCCGGCAGACGCGGTTGCCGAGCTCGTGCGACTAGCGACCGCGAAGCCGTCTCGCGACGCCGCTTTCGTGCGCGGCTCCCACTGCGACCTGGGTCACCCGAGGTCGACGAGCAAAAAAGAATGTCGAAAAAAATTTTTTTTTTTTTTTTGCGTCTGCCGGGGTGCCCCTATAATAGCAGCGATAAGCACCCAGACCGCCATGGGTCGCTCGCCCCGGCTGACGTGGTTTTTCGTTTTCCTGCGGTGGTCGTCGTCAAGCACGTCCAAACACGCCACTTTCGTGGGCGCATTCGCGCTCTTTCGCTTCGCCGGAGTGCCAGCACTCACTCTGCCAAAAACGGCGAACATCCTAGTGGCGGTTCCCACTTTTGCGTCGGCGTCGCCAACCCCGCCCCGGCATACGCGGTTTGCCGTACTCGTGCGGCGGTGGCCGGCGGGCACGTCGAAAGACACCGATATCGTGCGCGAGTCGATGCTTCTTGGTCTCGCAGGAGGGCCGCCACTCACTCCTGCAAAAACGGCGAAGATCCGAGCGGCGCTTCCCACTTTTTCGTCGGCGTCGCAAACCTCGCCCCGGCAGACGCGCTTTGCCGTACTCGTGCGACGGTCGCCGGCGAGCACGTCGAAATACGCCGATATCGTGCCCGAATCGGCCCCGTTTCGCTTCGCCGGAGTGCCAGCACTCGCTCGGCCAAAGACGACGAACATCCGAGCGACGGTTCCCACTATTGCGTACGCGTCGCGAACCCCGCCCCGGCAGACGCGGTTTGCCGTACTCGTGCGGCGGTGGCCGGCGGGCACGTCGAAAGACGCCGATATCGTGCACGAATTGGCGCTCCTTGGCTTCACCGGAGTGCCAGCACTCACTCGGCCAAAAACGGCGAACATCCGAGCAGCGGTACCCACTTAGCCGTCGGCATCCCGAACTCCGCGCCGGCTGACGCGGTTGCCGAGCTCGTGCGACTAGCGACCGCGAACGCGTCTCGCGACGCCGCTTTCGTGCGCGGCTCCCATTGCGACCTGGGTTACCCGAGCTCGACCAGCAAAAAAGAAGGTCGAAAATTTTTTTTTTTTTTTCTGCGTCTGCCGGGGTGCCCCTATAATAGCAGCGATAAGCACCCAGACCGCCGTGTGTCGCTCGCCCCGGCTGACGTGGTTTTTCGTACTCCTGCAGCGGTCGCCGTCACGCACGTCCAAATACGCCACTTTCGTGGGCGCATTCGCGCTCTTTCGCGTCGCCGGAGTGCCAGCACTCACTCTGCCAAAAACGGCCAACATCCGAGCGGCGGTTCCCACTTTTGCGTCGGCGTCGTAAACCCCGCCCCGGCAGACGCGGTTTGCCCTACTCGTGCGACGGTCGCCGGCGAGCGCGTCGAAAGACGCCGATATCGTGCGCTAATTGGCGCTCCCTGGCTTCTCCGGAGTGCCGCCACTCACTCCTCCAAAAACGGCGAAGATCCGAGCGGCGTTCTCCACTTTCGCATCGGCGTCCCGAACTCCGCCCGGGCTGACGCGGTTTACCGTACTCGTGCGACGGTCGCCGGCGGGCACGTCGAAAGACGCCGATATCGTGCCGTAATCGGCCCCGTTTGGCTTCGCCCGTGTGCCAGCACTCACTCGGCCAAAAACGGCGAACATCCGAGCAGCGTTTCCCACTTTCGCATCGGCGTCCCGAAGCCCGCCCCGGCAGACGCGGTTTGCCCTACTCGAGCGACGGTCGCCGGCGATCACGTCGAAAGGCGCCGAATTCGTGCACGAATCGATGCTTCTTGGTCTCGCAGGAGGGCCGCCACTCACTCCTGCAAAAACGGCGAAGATCCGAGTTGCGCTTCCCACTTTTTCGTCGGCGTCCCGAACTACGCCCCGGCTGACGCGGTTTACCGTACTCGTGCGACGGTCGCCGGCGGGCACTTCAAAATACGCCGATTTCGTGGGCGCATTCACGCTGTTTCGCTTCCCCGGAGTGCCAACACTCACTCTGCCGAAAGCGGCGATCATCCGAGCGGCGGTTCCCACTTTTGCGTCGGCTTCGCAAACGGCGCCCCGGCAGACGCGCTCGTGCGACGTACTCGTGCGACGGTCGCCGGCGAGCACGTCGAAAGACGCCGATATCGTGCTCGAATCGACCCCGTTTCGCTTCGCCGGAGTGCTGCCAGTCACGGCGCAGAAAACGGCGAACAAGTGTTTTTTTTTTTTTTTTTTCCTAGAATTTGTGTTATAGAAGGCACATTTGATATCGGACGATAATTTTCAACTTTATCACGCGCACCGATTTTCGTGTAGAGGTTTGCAAGTTTATGCGAATTTCTCCACTTGGAATAATGCGATTTAGTAGTACTACGAGAACTTCATGGATGTACTCAAGGGTACGGGGCAAGTCAGTTACGTCAACACCTGCAGATTTTTTACACTTCAAACTGAAAATTGTTGGTTGTGAGTCCTCGTGTGATATTAAAGGCCGATTCGCTAACACATAGAACAAAGAAAGAAAGGAAGAAAAAACGCCCGCGCTCGCTCAAGAAACCTGGGTTCGCAACAAGTGGCAACAACAAGCAACCGAGCGAGTGCGCCAAAACCCGTGGCGGCCGAACAAACGCGAAGTCCCAACCGCGTCAGCCGGGGCGGCACGGGACAGGAAAAATCACTTCAGCCGGGGCGGCGGGGCACCGAATAAACCTCGTCACCTCGTCGCAGGATAAAAGAGGAAACAAAAAGTCTAAACAGCGTCTGCTGGAGCGAATGCGTAATAAAACAACAACAACAACAAAAAAAAAAACACCCGCGCTCAAGAAGTCTGCAATCACCACAAAAGGCGACTGTGACCGAGCAGCGTCAGCCGGGGCCGTGCGGAAACGGAAAAACCGCGACTACCGGGGCGTCGAGGCACCGAAAAATCCACTTCAGCCGCGGCGAAAAAAAAAAACAAAAAGAAAGACGGAGGGGGGGGGGGAACCACGTCTGCCGGGGCGAAGGAAAAAAAAAAAACGCGTCTGCCGGGGCGAGCCCGGGTGCGGCACCACCGGGAAAACTGTGGCAAACAGACATGGCGATCGAGTGAGTGGGCCGCCAGCCAGGCTCAGCCAAAAAGTGCAAAGTCCGAACTGCGTCAGCCGGGGCGGCAAAAACCACGTCAGCCGGGGCGGCGCAAAAAACCGCGTCTGCCGGGGCGGCACGAAACCGCGTCAGCCGGGGCGGCGCGAAAACTGCGTCAGCCGGGGCGAAAGAAAAAAAAAAAAAAACGCGTCTGCCGGGGCGAGCCCGGGTGCGGCACCACCGGGAAAACTGTGGCAAACAGACATGGCGATCGAGTGAGTGGGCCGCCAGCCAGGCACAGCCGAAAAGTGCAAAGTCCGAACCGTGTCAGCCGGGGCGGCAAAAAACCGCGTCAGCCGGGGCGGCGCAAAAAACCGCGTCTGCCGGGGCGGCACGAAACCGCGTCTGCCGGGGCGGCGCGAAAACTGCGTCAGCCGGGGCGAGCCCGGGTGCGGCACCACCGGGAAAACTGTGGCAAACAGACATGGCGATCGAGTGAGTGGGCCGCCAGCCAGGCTCAGCCAAAAAGTGCCAAGTCCGAACTGCGTCAGCCGGGGCGGCAAAAAACCGCGTCAGCCGGGGCGGCGCAAAAAACCGCGTCTGCCGGGGCGGCGCGAAAACCGCGTCTGCCGGGGCGGCGCGAAAACTGCGTCAGCCGGGGCGAAAGAAAAAAAAAAACGCGTCTGCCGGGGCGAGCCCGGGTGCGGCACCACCGGGAAAACTGTGGCAAACAGACATGGCGATCGAGTGAGTGGGCCGCCAGCAAGGCTCAGCCAAAAAGTGCTAAGTCCGAACTGCGTCAGCTGGGGCGGCAAAAAACCGCGTCTGCCGGGGCGGCACGAAACCGCGTCAGCCGGGGCGGCGCGAAAACCGCGTCTGCCGGGGCGGCACGAAACCGCGTCAGCCGGGGCGGCGCGAAAACTGCGTCAGCCGGGGCGAGCCCGGGTGCGGCACCACCGGGAAAACTGTGGCAAACAGACATGGCGATCGAGTGAGTGGGCCGCCAGCCAGGCACAGCCGAAAAGTGCTAAGTCCGAACTGCGTCAGCCGGGGCGGCAAAAACCGCGTCAGCCGGGGCGGCGCGAAAACCGCGTCTGCCGGGGCGGCACGAAACCGCGTCAGCCGGGGCGGCGCGAAAACTGCGTCAGCCGGGGCGAGCCCGGGTGCGGCACCACCGGGAAAACTGTGGCTAACAGACATGGCGATCGAGTGAGTGGGCCACCAGCCAGGCTCAGCCAAAAAGTGCTAAGTCCGAACTGCGTCAGCCGGGGCGGCAAAAACCGCGTCAGCCGGGGCGGCGCAAAAAACCGCGTCTGCCGGGGCGGCACGAAACCGCGTCAGCCGGGGCGGCGCGAAAACTGCGTCAGCCGGGGCGAAAGAAAAAAAAAAAACGCGTCTGCCGGGGCGAGCCCGGGTGCGGCACCACCGGGAAAACTGTGGCAAACAGACATGGCGATCGAGTGAGTGGGCCGCCAGCCAGGCACAGCCGAAAAGTGCCAAGTCCGAACTGCGTCAGCCGGGGCGGCAAAAAACCGCGTCAGCCGGGGCGGCGCAAAAAACCGCGTCTGCCGGGGCGGCACG
>NW_027465069.1:20000-32500 GCF_043290135.1 Rhipicephalus microplus
GCCACATCCTCAATGCAGTCGGTCGCCCCCGTTTCGGTTGGGCTCTGGCACGACGGTCGCCACCGTCTCGCCCTTGAGTGGCCGCTGTTGGCGCTCGCTGTGAGGTGTTCAGCGTGCTGTCCGTGTTGCCGACGCGGTCAAAACGAGTCGACGGCTCACGTTCCCTTGTGCGCCGAAGGCTCTCTTGATATGTGATCCGACCCTCAGACAGACGAAGCCAAGGGAAGACCCAAGGCCGCAATGTGCGTTCAAAGAATCAGTGCTCAGTGTGTCCTGCAATTCACACCAAGTCTCGCAGCTGGCTGCGTTCTTCATCGACCCGAGAACCGAGTGATCCACCGCTTAGAGTCGTGAAAAAGTGTTTGTTCAATTCCGTACAGTCAAAACCAAACGTTTCTGGCACTCGGCCAAACAGTGGCCAAGAAGGGCGCTTTTCAGCGCACGCTTGGACTCCAAAACTCTGCCGCGCCTTTTTCGGCTGCCGCAAATCGAGCAAACGGTGTGTTTCGGACGGCGTTTCGCTTCCGCTACTTGCGAGTGCTTTCGTGGTCCACCCCTCTATAAATACTCGGGAGGCGTCGAAGCCGGTTCTCCAAGCCGGACCCGTAGGTATCGTTGTGTGCTCGCTCTCATTGGCCCGCCTAACCAGAAAATGCCTGCGGTACACCCATTTGGATAAGAGTGCACGCAGATGCGGGCCTCGACGGCTACACATTTCCTCGGGCGGCCGCCTCCCGGCCTCCGTGGAGCGCGGGATGCACGGTCCCATCGACAAGCCTCTCCCGTTTTTACCGTGGCGTCGCGGTTCACCACGGCGGGCGGGTCGGTCTCCTCCGCATAAAAAGGGGGACCCCCGCTTTTTGTTCCACGAAATCGCACAAGCTTTTTTCGCATCCACGGTTTGCCACCGCACACCAAAATGCCGATCCGGCTGCCTACTTTAGCCAACAGGTGGAGCCAGGCGCGCCGTACTTGCGCGGCACTTCCCACGTCCACCGAAGTCGGTGCCAAGGACCACTTTCGGCGCCGGAGCCGCGTACGAGCCTACTCGAGGCGGAAGAACGAAGCCAGCAAGGGCCTGGCCGCAAGTGCGTTCAATTGTCGGGACGTCCAAGTCCCTCGTTCTTCCGTGCTTCCTCTTTCGGCAAGTCGTTGCGGCACCTTCCCAAAGCGCGCAGACCCGCTAATCGCGACGAGCGCGACGTGGCCGTGCCGCCTTTCCCTCGGCAGCAAGCAAAACGCCTGGCAACGTCGACGCTCCCCTAACCGCGATCTCGCACCGTGTTTCGTGTGGCGAATTCAAAAGCCGGCCGGCGCTGCTGCAACCATTACGGTCGGTACGCATACGCCGCGGAGGGCGGGACGGTCATCGGAGCGTGCGGTTCCTCCATCGAGTACTGCGCACCTCGGCCGTCGCATCGCCGTGCCATGACCGGCCGCGCGTCAACGCGAACCGGTGCCAGCGAGATCCCTCGCCTGCAAGAACCGACCGGCAGCCTCCGTCACCCGAGGACGCGGAGGCGCTTGCCGCGGACGGCGGGACGGTATGCACTGGTGCACAGCGGACCCGTCACATCGCCAGTTCCTTGACCGACCGCCGACGCTTGTGCCGTTCCTCTCGTACTTGGCAGTCGCCGCGCGATTGTCGGGTCTCGTTCTTGCACGCTCGAACGGTCGGGAGGGCACTCGGCTGGCGTTTCGGGAACGCGCAGCCTCGCCTTCTACCGACGTAACCACGACTCGCCGTTCGCGCTCCGCCGCTCCTGTTTACAGTACTAGGCGGTCCCGCAGCGGTCGGGTCGCGCATTTCGAGCGCTTCGAGCCACGGTGCAGTGGCGGGTCGAAAGCCGACCTATGAGTGCGTTGCGCCGTTTGTACCCGCGTCCGCCACCTGGCCGACCGTCCAAGGTCGCGGTGTTGGCGTCCGCTGGGCGCAACAATTTGTCACGGGGTGCCGCTCCACATTCAGGCAGCCCCGTGGGGAAAAGCCGACCCCGCGTCCAAACGGGGTCAGCGGCAGAAAGTGTCGGGCGCAGACGCAGCTGAGGCGCTCACCCTTCACAATCCGTTAATGATCCTTCCGCAGGTTCACCTACGGAAACCTTGTTACGACTTTTACTTCCTCTAAATGATCAAGTTTGGTCATCTTTCCAACAGACCGGCGCAACCGAAAGGCCGCGCCGGACATCGGTCCGAAGACCTCACTAAATCATTCAATCGGTAGTAGCGACGGGCGGTGTGTACAAAGGGCAGGGACGTAATCAACGCGAGCTTATGACTCGCGCTTACTGGGAATTCCTCGTTCAAGGGGAACAATTGCAAGCCCCTATCCCAATCACGAAAGAAGTTCCACGGGTTACCCAGTCTTTTCAGACAGGGATAAAGACACGCTGCTTCCTTCAGTGTAGCGCGCGTGCGGCCCCGGACATCTAAGGGCATCACAGACCTGTTATTGCTCTGTTTCGTGCAGCTAGGAGCCGCTTGTCCCTCTAAGAAGGTTGTAAGGTGCTGGGAACCCCGCACCTATTTAATAGGCTAGAGTCTCGTTCGTTATCGGAATTAACCAGACAAATCGCTCCACCAACTAAGAACGGCCATGCACCACCATCCACCGAATCAAGAAAGAGCTCTCAATCTGTCAATCCTCCCAGTGTCCGGGCCGGGTAAGTTTTCCCGTGTTGAGTCAAATTAAGCCGCAGGCTCCACTCCTGGTGGTGCCCTTCCGTCAATTCCTTTAAGTTTCAGCTTTGCAACCATACTTCCCCCGGAACCCAAATACTTTGGTTTCCCGGAAGCTGCCCGCCGAGTCATTTGAGTAACTCAGGCGGATCGCTGGTTGGCATCGTTTATGGTCAGAACTAGGGCGGTATCTGATCGCCTTCGAACCTCTGACTTTCGTTCTTGATCAATGAAAACATTCTTGGCAAATGCTTTCGCAGTAGTTCGTCTTGCGACGGTCCAAGAATTTCACCTCTAGCGCTGCAATACGAATGCCCCCGTCCGTCCCTCTTAATCATTACCTCGTATTCCAAAAACCAACAGAACAGAAACGAGGTCTTGTTCTATTATTCCATGCAAGTTTATTCAGGCGACTCGCCTGCGTTGAGCACTCTAATTTTTTCAAAGTAAAAGCACCGGCCATCTCGAGGCACACAATGAAGTGCACCAAGAAAGAACCGGCATGATGTTCAGTCCGAGCCGTCGCATCGGGTAGATGCACTACTCGTCTGGAACTGAGATCCAACTACGAGCTTTTTAACCGCAGCAGCTTTAGTATACGCTATTGGAGCTGGAATTACCGCGGCTGCTGGCACCAGACTTGCCCTCCAATTGATCCTCGTTAAAGGATTTAGAGTGTACTCATTTCAATTACGGGGCCTCAAAAGAGTCCCGTATTGTTATTTTTCGTCACTACCTCCCCGTGCCGGGAGTGGGTAATTTGCGCGCCTGCTGCCTTCCTTGGATGTGGTAGCCGTTTCTCAGGCTCCCTCTCCGGAATCGAACCCTGATTCTCCGTTACCCGTAACAACCATGGTAAGCAAGTAACCTACCATCGAAAGTTGATAAGGCAGACACTTGAAAGAAACGTCGCCGGCTCGTGGCCATGCGATCAGCACAAAGTTATCCAGAGTCACCACACAATACGGGCCGAAACCCGATCGATCTTGGTCTAATAAAAGCACCCGTTACCCAAAGGGCTCCAGGCTCACTGCATGTATTAGCTCTAGAATTGCCACAGTTATCCAAGTAGGAAGAAACGATCTAAGGAACCATAACTGATTTAATGAGCCATTCGCGGTTTCGCCTTATTTCGGCATGTACTTAGACATGCATGGCTTAATCTTTGAGACAAGCATATGATTACTGGCAGGATCAACCAGGTAATCGTTCGACTGCGCGTCCGTCCTCGCCCTCGGCGGGCCGGACGCAGTCTGTGTGCGGCGGAGGCCACCTTCAGGCGCCCCAACACGCTTATTTTGCACTCCGAGATGACGGCGTTCGAGCTCGCTACGGCACAACCTTCCCGAAAGACGAGTGGGAGCCGTGCGGCAAGAAGCACGTTCATGCTCGCTCTTTTTCGTTGCATCGACTCGGTCGCGCCGTGCGGGTTGCCCAAGCCCGCTGCACTGTCGGTGGACCGGCCGGAACTAGCAACGGAGCCGAGACTGCAAAGCCGCCAGACGACGGGTCACGCCCGCGTCTTCGGCGCTTTCGCATCTGAATCGCCCGAGGACGACACGGAACACACCTCGATATCGTGGTAAAACGGCACCGTCCGACAACCAGCCCCTAACGCATCAAGCGGATGAGGCTGCAGACGACTGCCGTGGATTCCCCTGGAGCAGACCCGAGGACACGCTTGACGAGGCCGAAGCCCGCCGCATATCAGACACCCGGTCGCTTTCGCGTACGCCGCTCACGAGAACCCCCACATAATAGCAGCGATAAGTACCCAGACCTCCTTGGGCCCTAATACGAGCGTACTCGAGAAAATTTCACCGCGGGTGTGCCCCGAAACGTGTGGCATGTTGAGCGTGCCACAAGTCTACGTCGCTCTCAAACCCGCCGAGGTCGTAGAATTTGCGACCCTACTCACGAAATTCCCACCGAGGATACGGCCGCAAACGTACCGCACCTTGGGTAGGCCACGAGTTTGTGCAACACTACGCTGACGGCACAGCACCGAGGTCGTGCGCGCACGCACGGGAAAATTCCGCCGCGGTTTCTGCCGAAAACGTGAGGCACCACGACTCTCCGCAAGTTCGCGTCGACTGCGAAAGACCGAAGTCGTGAACGACGTGTCCGCTACTCGCCGCCGACACGCTGGACACCAAACGTACAACGACTCGACGGCGTCGTAGAGGCCCACGACGCGGTTTTCCTTAACGACGTCTCGGCGTGGCACCGACAGGTTAGAACGGCCGACCAACGTTCCCTGTCCGCCGTTCGGCTCAGTCGAAGGGCTCGGCGACTTCGGCAACGCTGCGAAGCCGCACGGTGACGCACGCCATGTCCCCATTTTTTTTTTTCTTTCTGCGTCTGCCGGGGTGCCCCTATAATAGCAGCGATAAGCACCCAGACCGCCGTGGGTCGCTCGCCCCGGCTGACGTGGTTTTTCGTACTCCTGCGGCGGTCGCCGTCAAGCACGTCCAAATACGCTACTTTCGTGGGCGCATTCACGCTCTTTCGCTTCGCCGGAGTGCCAGCACTCACTCTGCCAAAAACGGCGAACATCCGAGCGGCGGTTCCCACTTTTGCGTCGGCGTCGCAAACCCCGCCCCGGCAGACGAGGTTTGCCGTACTCGTGCGACGGTGGCCGGCGGGCACGTCGAAAGACGCCGATATCGTGCGCGAATTGGCGCACCTTGGCTTCACCGGAGTGCCGCCACTGACTCCTCCAAAAACGGCGAAGATCCGAGCGGCGCTTCCCACTTTCGCATCGGCGTCCCGAACTCCGCCCCGGCTGACGCGGTTTACCGTACTCGTGCGACGGTCGCCGGCGAGCACGTGGAAAGACGCCGATATCGTGCCCGAATCGGCTCCGTTCGGCTTCGCCGGAGTGCCAGCACTGGCTCGGCGAAAGACGACGAACATCCGAGCGACGGTTCTCACTATTGCGTACGCGTCGCAAACCCCGCCCCGGCAGACGCACTTTGCCGTACTCGTGCGACGGTCGCCGGCGAGCACGTAGAAAGACGCCGATATCGTGCCGGAATCGGCCCCGTTTGGCTTCGCCGGAGTGCCAGCACTCACTCGGCCACAAACGGCGAACATCCGAGCGGCGGTTCCCACTTAGCCGTCGGCGTCCCGAACTCCGCCCCGGCAGACGCGGTTGCCGAGCTCGTGCGACTAGCGACCGCGAAGCCGTCTCGCGACGCCGCTTTCGTGCGCGGCTCCCACTGCGACCTGGGTCACCCGAGGTCGACGAGCAAAAAAGAATGTCGAAAAAAATTTTTTTTTTTTTTGCGTCTGCCGGGGTGCCCCTATAATAGCAGCGATAAGCACCCAGACCGCCATGGGTCGCTCGCCCCGGCTGACGTGGTTTTTCGTTTTCCTGCGGTGGTCGTCGTCAAGCACGTCCAAACACGCCACTTTCGTGGGCGCATTCGCGCTCTTTCGCTTCGCCGGAGTGCCAGCACTCACTCTGCCAAAAACGGCGAACATCCGAGCGGCGGTTCCCACTTTTGCGTCGGCGTCGCAAACCCCGCCCCGGCAGACGAGGTTTGCCGTACTCGTGCGACGGTGGCCGGCGGGCACGTCGAAAGACGCCGATATCGTGCGCGAATTGGCGCACCTTGGCTTCACCGGAGTGCCGCCACTGACTCCTCCAAAAACGGCGAAGATCCGAGCGGCGCTTCCCACTTTCGCATCGGCGTCCCGAACTCCGCCCCGGCTGACGCGGTTTACCGTACTCGTGCGACGGTCGCCGGCGAGCACGTGGAAAGACGCCGATATCGTGCCCGAATCGGCTCCGTTCGGCTTCGCCGGATTGCCAGCACTGGCTCGGCGAAAGACGACGAACATCCGAGCGACGGTTCTCACTATTGCGTACGCGTCGCAAACCCCGCCCCGGCAGACGCACTTTGCCGTACTCGTGCGACGGTCGCCGGCGAGCACGTAGAAAGACGCCGATATCGTGCCGGAATCGGCCCCGTTTGGCTTCGCCGGAGTGCCAGCACTCACTCGGCCACAAACGGCGAACATCCGAGCGGCGGTTCCCACTTAGCCGTCGGCGTCCCGAACTCCGCCCCGGCAGACGCGGTTGCCGAGCTCGTGCGACTAGCGACCGCGAAGCCGTCTCGCGACGCCGCTTTCGTGCGCGGCTCCCACTGCGACCTGGGTCACCCGAGGTCGACGAGCAAAAAAGAATGTCGAAAAAAATTTTTTTTTTTTTTTTTGCGTCTGCCGGGGTGCCCCTATAATAGCAGCGATAAGCACCCAGACCGCCATGGGTCGCTCGCCCCGGCTGACGTGGTTTTTCGTTTTCCTGCGGTGGTCGTCGTCAAGCACGTCCAAACACGCCACTTTCGTGGGCGCATTCGCGCTCTTTCGCTTCGCCGGAGTGCCAGCACTCACTCTGCCAAAAACGGCGAACATCCTAGTGGCGGTTCCCACTTTTGCGTCGGCGTCGCCAACCCCGCCCCGGCATACGCGGTTTGCCGTACTCGTGCGGCGGTGGCCGGCGGGCACGTCGAAAGACACCGATATCGTGCGCGAGTCGATGCTTCTTGGTCTCGCAGGAGGGCCGCCACTCACTCCTGCAAAAACGGCGAAGATCCGAGCGGCGCTTCCCACTTTTTCGTCGGCGTCGCAAACCTCGCCCCGGCAGACGCGCTTTGCCGTACTCGTGCGACGGTCGCCGGCGAGCACGTCGAAATACGCCGATATCGTGCCCGAATCGGCCCCGTTTCGCTTCGCCGGAGTGCCAGCACTCGCTCGGCCAAAGACGACGAACATCCGAGCGACGGTTCCCACTATTGCGTACGCGTCGCGAACCCCGCCCCGGCAGACGCGGTTTGCCGTACTCGTGCGGCGGTGGCCGGCGGGCACGTCGAAAGACGCCGATATCGTGCACGAATTGGCGCTCCTTGGCTTCACCGGAGTGCCAGCACTCACTCGGCCAAAAACGGCGAACATCCGAGCAGCGGTACCCACTTAGCCGTCGGCATCCCGAACTCCGCGCCGGCTGACGCGGTTGCCGAGCTCGTGCGACTAGCGACCGCGAACGCGTCTCGCGACGCCGCTTTCGTGCGCGGCTCCCATTGCGACCTGGGTTACCCGAGCTCGACCAGCAAAAAAGAAGGTCGAAAATTTTTTTTTTTTTTTCTGCGTCTGCCGGGGTGCCCCTATAATAGCAGCGATAAGCACCCAGACCGCCGTGTGTCGCTCGCCCCGGCTGACGTGGTTTTTCGTACTCCTGCAGCGGTCGCCGTCACGCACGTCCAAATACGCCACTTTCGTGGGCGCATTCGCGCTCTTTCGCGTCGCCGGAGTGCCAGCACTCACTCTGCCAAAAACGGCCAACATCCGAGCGGCGGTTCCCACTTTTGCGTCGGCGTCGTAAACCCCGCCCCGGCAGACGCGGTTTGCCCTACTCGTGCGACGGTCGCCGGCGAGCGCGTCGAAAGACGCCGATATCGTGCGCTAATTGGCGCTCCCTGGCTTCTCCGGAGTGCCGCCACTCACTCCTCCAAAAACGGCGAAGATCCGAGCGGCGTTCTCCACTTTCGCATCGGCGTCCCGAACTCCGCCCGGGCTGACGCGGTTTACCGTACTCGTGCGACGGTCGCCGGCGGGCACGTCGAAAGACGCCGATATCGTGCCGTAATCGGCCCCGTTTGGCTTCGCCCGTGTGCCAGCACTCACTCGGCCAAAAACGGCGAACATCCGAGCAGCGTTTCCCACTTTCGCATCGGCGTCCCGAAGCCCGCCCCGGCAGACGCGGTTTGCCCTACTCGAGCGACGGTCGCCGGCGATCACGTCGAAAGGCGCCGAATTCGTGCACGAATCGATGCTTCTTGGTCTCGCAGGAGGGCCGCCACTCACTCCTGCAAAAACGGCGAAGATCCGAGTTGCGCTTCCCACTTTTTCGTCGGCGTCCCGAACTACGCCCCGGCTGACGCGGTTTACCGTACTCGTGCGACGGTCGCCGGCGGGCACTTCAAAATACGCCGATTTCGTGGGCGCATTCACGCTGTTTCGCTTCCCCGGAGTGCCAACACTCACTCTGCCGAAAGCGGCGATCATCCGAGCGGCGGTTCCCACTTTTGCGTCGGCTTCGCAAACGGCGCCCCGGCAGACGCGCTCGTGCGACGTACTCGTGCGACGGTCGCCGGCGAGCACGTCGAAAGACGCCGATATCGTGCTCGAATCGACCCCGTTTCGCTTCGCCGGAGTGCTGCCAGTCACGGCGCAGAAAACGGCGAACAAGTGTTTTTTTTTTTTTTTTCCTAGAATTTGTGTTATAGAAGGCACATTTGATATCGGACGATAATTTTCAACTTTATCACGCGCACCGATTTTCGTGTAGAGGTTTGCAAGTTTATGGGAATTTCTCCACTTGGAATAATGCGATTTAGTAGTACTACGAGAACTTCATGGATGTACTCAAGGGTACGGGGCAAGTCAGTTACGTCAACACCTGCAGATTTTTTACACTTCAAACTGAAAATTGTTGGTTGTGAGTCCTCGTGTGATATTAAAGGCCGATTCGCTAACACATAGAACAAAGAAAGAAAGGAAGAAAAAACGCCCGCGCTCGCTCAAGAAACCTGGGTTCGCAACAAGTGGCAACAACAAGCAACCGAGCGAGTGCGCCAAAACCCGTGGCGGCCGAACAAACGCGAAGTCCCAACCGCGTCAGCCGGGGCGGCACGGGACAGGAAAAATCACTTCAGCCGGGGCGGCGGGGCACCGAATAAACCTCGTCACCTCGTCGCAGGATAAAAGAGGAAACAAAAAGTCTAAACAGCGTCTGCTGGAGCGAATGCGTAATAAAACAACAACAACAACAAAAAAAAAAAACACCCGCGCTCAAGAAGTCTGCAATCACCACAAAAGGCGACTGTGACCGAGCAGCGTCAGCCGGGGCCGTGCGGAAACGGAAAAACCGCGACTACCGGGGCGTCGAGGCACCGAAAAATCCACTTCAGCCGCGGCGAAAAAAAAAAACAAAAAGAAAGACGGAGGGGGGGGGGGGAACCACGTCTGCCGGGGCGAAGGAAAAAAAAAAAACGCGTCTGCCGGGGCGAGCCCGGGTGCGGCACCACCGGGAAAACTGTGGCAAACAGACATGGCGATCGAGTGAGTGGGCCGCCAGCCAGGCTCAGCCAAAAAGTGCAAAGTCCGAACTGCGTCAGCCGGGGCGGCAAAAACCACGTCAGCCGGGGCGGCGCAAAAAACCGCGTCTGCCGGGGCGGCACGAAACCGCGTCAGCCGGGGCGGCGCGAAAACTGCGTCAGCCGGGGCGAAAGAAAAAAAAAAAAAAACGCGTCTGCCGGGGCGAGCCCGGGTGCGGCACCACCGGGAAAACTGTGGCAAACAGACATGGCGATCGAGTGAGTGGGCCGCCAGCCAGGCACAGCCGAAAAGTGCAAAGTCCGAACCGTGTCAGCCGGGGCGGCAAAAAACCGCGTCAGCCGGGGCGGCGCAAAAAACCGCGTCTGCCGGGGCGGCACGAAACCGCGTCTGCCGGGGCGGCGCGAAAACTGCGTCAGCCGGGGCGAGCCCGGGTGCGGCACCACCGGGAAAACTGTGGCAAACAGACATGGCGATCGAGTGAGTGGGCCGCCAGCCAGGCTCAGCCAAAAAGTGCCAAGTCCGAACTGCGTCAGCCGGGGCGGCAAAAAACCGCGTCAGCCGGGGCGGCGCAAAAAACCGCGTCTGCCGGGGCGGCGCGAAAACCGCGTCTGCCGGGGCGGCGCGAAAACTGCGTCAGCCGGGGCGAAAGAAAAAAAAAAACGCGTCTGCCGGGGCGAGCCCGGGTGCGGCACCACCGGGAAAACTGTGGCAAACAGACATGGCGATCGAGTGAGTGGGCCGCCAGCAAGGCTCAGCCAAAAAGTGCTAAGTCCGAACTGCGTCAGCTGGGGCGGCAAAAAACCGCGTCTGCCGGGGCGGCACGAAACCGCGTCAGCCGGGGCGGCGCGAAAACCGCGTCTGCCGGGGCGGCACGAAACCGCGTCAGCCGGGGCGGCGCGAAAACTGCGTCAGCCGGGGCGAGCCCGGGTGCGGCACCACCGGGAAAACTGTGGCAAACAGACATGGCGATCGAGTGAGTGGGCCGCCAGCCAGGCACAGCCGAAAAGTGCTAAGTCCGAACTGCGTCAGCCGGGGCGGCAAAAACCGCGTCAGCCGGGGCGGCGCGAAAACCGCGTCTGCCGGGGCGGCACGAAACCGCGTCAGCCGGGGCGGCGCGAAAACTGCGTCAGCCGGGGCGAGCCCGGGTGCGGCACCACCGGGAAAACTGTGGCTAACAGACATGGCGATCGAGTGAGTGGGCCACCAGCCAGGCTCAGCCAAAAAGTGCTAAGTCCGAACTGCGTCAGCCGGGGCGGCAAAAACCGCGTCAGCCGGGGCGGCGCAAAAAACCGCGTCTGCCGGGGCGGCACGAAACCGCGTCAGCCGGGGCGGCGCGAAAACTGCGTCAGCCGGGGCGAAAGAAAAAAAAAAAACGCGTCTGCCGGGGCGAGCCCGGGTGCGGCACCACCGGGAAAACTGTGGCAAACAGACATGGCGATCGAGTGAGTGGGCCGCCAGCCAGGCACAGCCGAAAAGTGCCAAGTCCGAACTGCGTCAGCCGGGGCGGCAAAAAACCGCGTCAGCCGGGGCGGCGCAAAAAACCGCGTCTGCCGGGGCGGCACGAAACCGCGTCAGCCGGGGCGGCGCGAAAACTGCGTCAGCCGGGGCGAGCCCGGGTGCGGCACCACCGGGAAAACTGTGGCAAACAGACATGGCGATCGAGTGAGTGGGCCGCCAGCCAGGCTCAGCCAAAAAGTGCCAAGTCCGAACTGCGTCAGCCGGGGCGGCGCAAAAAACCGCGTCTGCCGGGGCGGCGCGAAAACCGCGTCTGCCGGGGCGGCGCGAAAACTGCGTCAGCCGGGGCGAAAGAAAAAAAAAACGCGTCTGCCGGGGCGGCAAAAAACCGCGTCTGCCGGGGCGGCACGAAACCGCGTCAGCCGGGGCGGCGCGAAAACCGCGTCTGCCGGGGCGGCACGAAACCGCGTCAGCCGGGGCGAGCCCGGGTGCGGCACCACCGGGAAAACTGTGGCAAACAGACATGGCGATCGAGTGAGTGGGCCGCCAGCCAGGCACAGCCGAAAAGTGCTAAGTCCGAACTGCGTCAGCCGGGGCGGCAAAAACCGCGTCAGCCGGGGCGGCGCAAAAACCGCGTCTGCCGGGGCGAATGCAAAAAAAACAAAGAAAAAAGCCCGCGCTTAATCAAAAGAAAACAAAGAAAAAAGCTTGCGCTTAATCAAAAGAAAACAAACAAAAAAAGTTCGCGCTTAAGCCTGGCGGTGGAACCACCGGGGCAAACAGACCTGGCGATCGAGTGAGTGGGCCGCCAGCCGGGGTGAGCCAAAAAGTGCAAAGTCGGAACCGCGTCAGCCGGGGCGGCGCGAAAACCGCGTCAGCCGGGGCGGCGCAAAAACTGCGTCAGCCGGGGCGGCACGGAAAAACGAAAACCGCGTCAGCCGGGGCGGCACGGAAAAACGAAAACCACGTCAGCCGGGGCGACATCAAAATGAGGAAAAAAAAAAAAAACTGCCTTAGGACACCTGCGTACACTTTCATGCGTTTGGGCATATCTCTCTGTAACACGCGCGCCCCTCGTTACGCGCGGCACTCTGTTTTCTCCGACACCCATATTTCGGCGGCATGTGGCACGCGCGCCCGTCCCTACGCACGGCACACCGCAGTGCTTTCTCGATATTTTTCTTTTCCTCCAACACCGTCATCTATAGGCTTTTAGTGACCTGTTGCTCGTGGCAAAAGTTCGC
>NW_027465069.1:40000-61088 GCF_043290135.1 Rhipicephalus microplus
CCCTGTTGGTTTCTTTTCCTCCGCTTAGTGATATGCTTAAATTCAGCGGGTTGTCTCGCCTGATCTGAGGTCGACAGCGGATACATTCGCT
The DNA here is from genome assembly GCF_043290135.1 of Rhipicephalus microplus. Taxonomy (NCBI): domain Eukaryota; kingdom Metazoa; phylum Arthropoda; class Arachnida; order Ixodida; family Ixodidae; genus Rhipicephalus; species Rhipicephalus microplus. The sequence goes on from NW_027465069.1 coordinate 40,092, forward strand.
TCCATCAACTTCCTGCACGACCGCGTGCGCTCGCCCTACCAAGTGCGCCCGCAACCCTGTACAGGGCCACTTCTTCACAAGGCTGGCAATCGGCTTCCCCGCTGCACGCGTGCGGCGCACAACCGGTGTGACGTGGAAGTGACGGGACACGTTCGTAAACCCATCGCGAACCGAGTACGACGCCCTACCAAGTGCGCCCGCAACCCTGTACAGGGTCACATCTTCACAAGGCTGGCAAGCGGCATTCCGCTGCGCGCGTGCGTCGTCCGAGCAGTTGCGTGATAAACGACCGTGTCGAAAGCCCAAACACCGCCGAGGCCAGTCGCCGCCGCCGCAAGGGCAGCCACGCAGCCTGGCGAGAGGCATCGTCTCGTGTAGCGTCGCCCCCGCCCCAACTGGAGTGGCCCAGTTTTTTGAACGGGACGGGAACTGCGAAGCACTTAGACCGACGGCGGACTACGACGAGAACGCCTTAAGCTTCGCCAACGTTTCGCCAACTCGTGCGGGAGACTTTTTCCGCTTCGCGGCAAGTCGTCGCGCCGTGCTCTCCGCATCAACCGCGTACGCAGCGAACCGCAAACGTCGGGCGCAGCCTCCTCACCTCCCTGCGCTTTGCGCGCGAACGTTCCCTGTTCGCGCGGCAAAGCCTGGAGGAGGCACGGCCCCGCAGCGTGTTCGAGCGCCCGGTCTACGGGACACCCTGCTTACTTCGAGGGCAACAAGCGCAACGCAAGGCTGCGATCTCGCGCACTTTGCGCACGGCTGGAGAAGCTTTGCTGGCCGGCTTTCGCTCCTCGTGTTTACCGTGCGTTAAAGTTGCGCGTCCGTGGCTCTCGCAGCTCTTGCGCGCCCGGTCGCAGAGAGGAGTACGCAACCTCGACCGCACTTTCCCTGCAGGCTTCCTTCCGACTCGAAGTCCTGCGGCGGTCTCAACGAGGTGCCACATCCTCAATGCAGTCGGTCGCCCCCGTTTCGGTTGGGCTCTGGCACGACGGTCGCCACCGTCTCGCCCTTGAGTGGCCGCTGTTGGCGCTCGCTGTGAGGTGTTCAGCGTGCTGTCCGTGTTGCCGACGCGGTCAAAACGAGTCGACGGCTCACGTTCCCTTGTGCGCCGAAGGCTCTCTTGATATGTGATCCGACCCTCAGACAGACGAAGCCAAGGGAAGACCCAAGGCCGCAATGTGCGTTCAAAGAATCAGTGCTCAGTGTGTCCTGCAATTCACACCAAGTCTCGCAGCTGGCTGCGTTCTTCATCGACCCGAGAACCGAGTGATCCACCGCTTAGAGTCGTGAAAAAGTGTTTGTTCAATTCCGTACAGTCAAAACCAAACGTTTCTGGCACTCGGCCAAACAGTGGCCAAGAAGGGCGCTTTTCAGCGCACGCTTGGACTCCAAAACTCTGCCGCGCCTTTTTCGGCTGCCGCAAATCGAGCAAACGGTGTGTTTCGGACGGCGTTTCGCTTCCGCTACTTGCGAGTGCTTTCGTGGTCCACCCCTCTATAAATACTCGGGAGGCGTCGAAGCCGGTTCTCCAAGCCGGACCCGTAGGTATCGTTGTGTGCTCGCTCTCATTGGCCCGCCTAACCAGAAAATGCCTGCGGTACACCCATTTGGATAAGAGTGCACGCAGATGCGGGCCTCGACGGCTACACATTTCCTCGGGCGGCCGCCTCCCGGCCTCCGTGGAGCGCGGGATGCACGGTCCCATCGACAAGCCTCTCCCGTTTTTACCGTGGCGTCGCGGTTCACCACGGCGGGCGGGTCGGTCTCCTCCGCATAAAAAGGGGGACCCCCGCTTTTTGTTCCACGAAATCGCACAAGCTTTTTTCGCATCCACGGTTTGCCACCGCACACCAAAATGCCGATCCGGCTGCCTACTTTAGCCAACAGGTGGAGCCAGGCGCGCCGTACTTGCGCGGCACTTCCCACGTCCACCGAAGTCGGTGCCAAGGACCACTTTCGGCGCCGGAGCCGCGTACGAGCCTACTCGAGGCGGAAGAACGAAGCCAGCAAGGGCCTGGCCGCAAGTGCGTTCAATTGTCGGGACGTCCAAGTCCCTCGTTCTTCCGTGCTTCCTCTTTCGGCAAGTCGTTGCGGCACCTTCCCAAAGCGCGCAGACCCGCTAATCGCGACGAGCGCGACGTGGCCGTGCCGCCTTTCCCTCGGCAGCAAGCAAAACGCCTGGCAACGTCGACGCTCCCCTAACCGCGATCTCGCACCGTGTTTCGTGTGGCGAATTCAAAAGCCGGCCGGCGCTGCTGCAACCATTACGGTCGGTACGCATACGCCGCGGAGGGCGGGACGGTCATCGGAGCGTGCGGTTCCTCCATCGAGTACTGCGCACCTCGGCCGTCGCATCGCCGTGCCATGACCGGCCGCGCGTCAACGCGAACCGGTGCCAGCGAGATCCCTCGCCTGCAAGAACCGACCGGCAGCCTCCGTCACCCGAGGACGCGGAAGCGCTTGCCGCGGACGGCGGGACGGTATGCACTGGTGCACAGCGGACCCGTCACATCGCCAGTTCCTTGACCGACCGCCGACGCTTGTGCCGTTCCTCTCGTACTTGGCAGTCGCCGCGCGATTGTCGGGTCTCGTTCTTGCACGCTCGAACGGTCGGGAGGGCACTCGGCTGGCGTTTCGGGAACGCGCAGCCTCGCCTTCTACCGACGTAACCACGACTCGCCGTTCGCGCTCCGCCGCTCCTGTTTACAGTACTAGGCGGTCCCGCAGCGGTCGGGTCGCGCATTTCGAGCGCTTCGAGCCACGGTGCAGTGGCGGGTCGAAAGCCGACCTATGAGTGCGTTGCGCCGTTTGTACCCGCGTCCGCCACCTGGCCGACCGTCCAAGGTCGCGGTGTTGGCGTCCGCTGGGCGCAACAATTTGTCACGGGGTGCCGCTCCACATTCAGGCAGCCCCGTGGGGAAAAGCCGACCCCGCGTCCAAACGGGGTCAGCGGCAGAAAGTGTCGGGCGCAGACGCAGCTGAGGCGCTCACCCTTCACAATCCGTTAATGATCCTTCCGCAGGTTCACCTACGGAAACCTTGTTACGACTTTTACTTCCTCTAAATGATCAAGTTTGGTCATCTTTCCAACAGACCGGCGCAACCGAAAGGCCGCGCCGGACATCGGTCCGAAGACCTCACTAAATCATTCAATCGGTAGTAGCGACGGGCGGTGTGTACAAAGGGCAGGGACGTAATCAACGCGAGCTTATGACTCGCGCTTACTGGGAATTCCTCGTTCAAGGGGAACAATTGCAAGCCCCTATCCCAATCACGAAAGAAGTTCCACGGGTTACCCAGTCTTTTCAGACAGGGATAAAGACACGCTGCTTCCTTCAGTGTAGCGCGCGTGCGGCCCCGGACATCTAAGGGCATCACAGACCTGTTATTGCTCTGTTTCGTGCGGCTAGGAGCCGCTTGTCCCTCTAAGAAGGTTGTAAGGTGCTGGGAACCCCGCACCTATTTAATAGGCTAGAGTCTCGTTCGTTATCGGAATTAACCAGACAAATCGCTCCACCAACTAAGAACGGCCATGCACCACCATCCACCGAATCAAGAAAGAGCTCTCAATCTGTCAATCCTCCCAGTGTCCGGGCCGGGTAAGTTTTCCCGTGTTGAGTCAAATTAAGCCGCAGGCTCCACTCCTGGTGGTGCCCTTCCGTCAATTCCTTTAAGTTTCAGCTTTGCAACCATACTTCCCCCGGAACCCAAATACTTTGGTTTCCCGGAAGCTGCCCGCCGAGTCATTTGAGTAACTCAGGCGGATCGCTGGTTGGCATCGTTTATGGTCAGAACTAGGGCGGTATCTGATCGCCTTCGAACCTCTGACTTTCGTTCTTGATCAATGAAAACATTCTTGGCAAATGCTTTCGCAGTAGTTCGTCTTGCGACGGTCCAAGAATTTCACCTCTAGCGCCGCAATACGAATGCCCCCGTCCGTCCCTCTTAATCATTACCTCGTATTCCAAAAACCAACAGAACAGAAACGAGGTCTTGTTCTATTATTCCATGCAAGTTTATTCAGGCGACTCGCCTGCGTTGAGCACTCTAATTTTTTCAAAGTAAAAGCACCGGCCATCTCGAGGCACACAATGAAGTGCACCAAGAAAGAACCGGCATGATGTTCAGTCCGAGCCGTCGCATCGGGTAGATGCACTACTCGTCTGGAACTGAGATCCAACTACGAGCTTTTTAACCGCAGCAGCTTTAGTATACGCTATTGGAGCTGGAATTACCGCGGCTGCTGGCACCAGACTTGCCCTCCAATTGATCCTCGTTAAAGGATTTAGAGTGTACTCATTTCAATTACGGGGCCTCAAAAGAGTCCCGTATTGTTATTTTTCGTCACTACCTCCCCGTGCCGGGAGTGGGTAATTTGCGCGCCTGCTGCCTTCCTTGGATGTGGTAGCCGTTTCTCAGGCTCCCTCTCCGGAATCGAACCCTGATTCTCCGTTACCCGTAACAACCATGGTAAGCAAGTAACCTACCATCGAAAGTTGATAAGGCAGACACTTGAAAGAAACGTCGCCGGCTCGTGGCCATGCGATCAGCACAAAGTTATCCAGAGTCACCACACAATACGGGCCGAAACCCGATCGATCTTGGTCTAATAAAAGCACCCGTTACCCAAAGGGCTCCAGGCTCACTGCATGTATTAGCTCTAGAATTGCCACAGTTATCCAAGTAGGAAGAAACGATCTAAGGAACCATAACTGATTTAATGAGCCATTCGCGGTTTCGCCTTATTTCGGCATGTACTTAGACATGCATGGCTTAATCTTTGAGACAAGCATATGATTACTGGCAGGATCAACCAGGTAATCGTTCGACTGCGCGTCCGTCCTCGCCCTCGGCGGGCCGGACGCAGTCTGTGTGCGGCGGAGGCCACCTTCAGGCGCCCCAACACGCTTATTTTGCACTCCGAGATGACGGCGTTCGAGCTCGCTACGGCACAACCTTCCCGAAAGACGAGTGGGAGCCGTGCGGCAAGAAGCACGTTCATGCTCGCTCTTTTTCGTTGCATCGACTCGGTCGCGCCGTGCGGGTTGCCCAAGCCCGCTGCACTGTCGGTGGACCGGCCGGAACTAGCAACGGAGCCGAGACTGCAAAGCCGCCAGACGACGGGTCACGCCCGCGTCTTCGGCGCTTTCGCATCTGAATCGCCCGAGGACGACACGGAACACACCTCGATATCGTGGTAAAACGGCACCGTCCGACAACCAGCCCCTAACGCATCAAGCGGATGAGGCTGCAGACGACTGCCGTGGATTCCCCTGGAGCAGACCCGAGGACACGCTTGACGAGGCCGAAGCCCGCCGCATATCAGACACCCGGTCGCTTTCGCGTACGCCGCTCACGAGAACCCCCACATAATAGCAGCGATAAGTACCCAGACCTCCTTGGGCCCTAATACGAGCGTACTCGAGAAAATTTCACCGCGGGTGTGCCCCGAAACGTGTGGCATGTTGAGCGTGCCACAAGTCTACGTCGCTCTCAAACCCGCCGAGGTCGTAGAATTTGCGACCCTACTCACGAAATTCCCACCGAGGATACGGCCGCAAACGTACCGCACCTTGGGTAGGCCACGAGTTTGTGCAACACTACGCTGACGGCACAGCACCGAGGTCGTGCGCGCACGCACGGGAAAATTCCGCCGCGGTTTCTGCCGAAAACGTGAGGCACCACGACTCTCCGCAAGTTCGCGTCGACTGCGAAAGACCGAAGTCGTGAACGACGTGTCCGCTACTCGCCGCCGACACGCTGGACACCAAACGTACAACGACTCGACGGCGTCGTAGAGGCCCACGACGCGGTTTTCCTTAACGACGTCTCGGCGTGGCACCGACAGGTTAGAACGGCCGACCAACGTTCCCTGTCCGCCGTTCGGCTCAGTCGAAGGGCTCGGCGACTTCGGCAACGCTGCGAAGCCGCACGGTGACGCACGCCATGTCCCCATTTTTTTTTTTCTTTCTGCGTCTGCCGGGGTGCCCCTATAATAGCAGCGATAAGCACCCAGACCGCCGTGGGTCGCTCGCCCCGGCTGACGTGGTTTTTCGTACTCCTGCGGCGGTCGCCGTCAAGCACGTCCAAATACGCTACTTTCGTGGGCGCATTCACGCTCTTTCGCTTCGCCGGAGTGCCAGCACTCACTCTGCCAAAAACGGCGAACATCCGAGCGGCGGTTCCCACTTTTGCGTCGGCGTCGCAAACCCCGCCCCGGCAGACGAGGTTTGCCGTACTCGTGCGACGGTGGCCGGCGGGCACGTCGAAAGACGCCGATATCGTGCGCGAATTGGCGCACCTTGGCTTCACCGGAGTGCCGCCACTGACTCCTCCAAAAACGGCGAAGATCCGAGCGGCGCTTCCCACTTTCGCATCGGCGTCCCGAACTCCGCCCCGGCTGACGCGGTTTACCGTACTCGTGCGACGGTCGCCGGCGAGCACGTGGAAAGACGCCGATATCGTGCCCGAATCGGCTCCGTTCGGCTTCGCCGGAGTGCCAGCACTGGCTCGGCGAAAGACGACGAACATCCGAGCGACGGTTCTCACTATTGCGTACGCGTCGCAAACCCCGCCCCGGCAGACGCACTTTGCCGTACTCGTGCGACGGTCGCCGGCGAGCACGTAGAAAGACGCCGATATCGTGCCGGAATCGGCCCCGTTTGGCTTCGCCGGAGTGCCAGCACTCACTCGGCCACAAACGGCGAACATCCGAGCGGCGGTTTCCACTTAGCCGTCGGCGTCCCGAACTCCGCCCCGGCAGACGCGGTTGCCGAGCTCGTGCGACTAGCGACCGCGAAGCCGTCTCGCGACGCCGCTTTCGTGCGCGGCTCCCACTGCGACCTGGGTCACCCGAGGTCGACGAGCAAAAAAGAATGTCGAAAAAAATTTTTTTTTTTTTTGCGTCTGCCGGGGTGCCCCTATAATAGCAGCGATAAGCACCCAGACCGCCATGGGTCGCTCGCCCCGGCTGACGTGGTTTTTCGTTTTCCTGCGGTGGTCGTCGTCAAGCACGTCCAAACACGCCACTTTCGTGGGCGCATTCGCGCTCTTTCGCTTCGCCGGAGTGCCAGCACTCACTCTGCCAAAAACGGCGAACATCCGAGCGGCGGTTCCCACTTTTGCGTCGGCGTCGCAAACCCCGCCCCGGCAGACGAGGTTTGCCGTACTCGTGCGACGGTGGCCGGCGGGCACGTCGAAAGACGCCGATATCGTGCGCGAATTGGCGCACCTTGGCTTCACCGGAGTGCCGCCACTGACTCCTCCAAAAACGGCGAAGATCCGAGCGGCGCTTCCCACTTTCGCATCGGCGTCCCGAACTCCGCCCCGGCTGACGCGGTTTACCGTACTCGTGCGACGGTCGCCGGCGAGCACGTGGAAAGACGCCGATATCGTGCCCGAATCGGCTCCGTTCGGCTTCGCCGGATTGCCAGCACTGGCTCGGCGAAAGACGACGAACATCCGAGCGACGGTTCTCACTATTGCGTACGCGTCGCAAACCCCGCCCCGGCAGACGCACTTTGCCGTACTCGTGCGACGGTCGCCGGCGAGCACGTAGAAAGACGCCGATATCGTGCCGGAATCGGCCCCGTTTGGCTTCGCCGGAGTGCCAGCACTCACTCGGCCACAAACGGCGAACATCCGAGCGGCGGTTCCCACTTAGCCGTCGGCGTCCCGAACTCCGCCCCGGCAGACGCGGTTGCCGAGCTCGTGCGACTAGCGACCGCGAAGCCGTCTCGCGACGCCGCTTTCGTGCGCGGCTCCCACTGCGACCTGGGTCACCCGAGGTCGACGAGCAAAAAAGAATGTCGAAAAAAATTTTTTTTTTTTTTTTTGCGTCTGCCGGGGTGCCCCTATAATAGCAGCGATAAGCACCCAGACCGCCATGGGTCGCTCGCCCCGGCTGACGTGGTTTTTCGTTTTCCTGCGGTGGTCGTCGTCAAGCACGTCCAAACACGCCACTTTCGTGGGCGCATTCGCGCTCTTTCGCTTCGCCGGAGTGCCAGCACTCACTCTGCCAAAAACGGCGAACATCCTAGTGGCGGTTCCCACTTTTGCGTCGGCGTCGCCAACCCCGCCCCGGCATACGCGGTTTGCCGTACTCGTGCGGCGGTGGCCGGCGGGCACGTCGAAAGACACCGATATCGTGCGCGAGTCGATGCTTCTTGGTCTCGCAGGAGGGCCGCCACTCACTCCTGCAAAAACGGCGAAGATCCGAGCGGCGCTTCCCACTTTTTCGTCGGCGTCGCAAACCTCGCCCCGGCAGACGCGCTTTGCCGTACTCGTGCGACGGTCGCCGGCGAGCACGTCGAAATACGCCGATATCGTGCCCGAATCGGCCCCGTTTCGCTTCGCCGGAGTGCCAGCACTCGCTCGGCCAAAGACGACGAACATCCGAGCGACGGTTCCCACTATTGCGTACGCGTCGCGAACCCCGCCCCGGCAGACGCGGTTTGCCGTACTCGTGCGGCGGTGGCCGGCGGGCACGTCGAAAGACGCCGATATCGTGCACGAATTGGCGCTCCTTGGCTTCACCGGAGTGCCAGCACTCACTCGGCCAAAAACGGCGAACATCCGAGCAGCGGTACCCACTTAGCCGTCGGCATCCCGAACTCCGCGCCGGCTGACGCGGTTGCCGAGCTCGTGCGACTAGCGACCGCGAACGCGTCTCGCGACGCCGCTTTCGTGCGCGGCTCCCATTGCGACCTGGGTTACCCGAGCTCGACCAGCAAAAAAGAAGGTCGAAAATTTTTTTTTTTTTTTCTGCGTCTGCCGGGGTGCCCCTATAATAGCAGCGATAAGCACCCAGACCGCCGTGTGTCGCTCGCCCCGGCTGACGTGGTTTTTCGTACTCCTGCAGCGGTCGCCGTCACGCACGTCCAAATACGCCACTTTCGTGGGCGCATTCGCGCTCTTTCGCGTCGCCGGAGTGCCAGCACTCACTCTGCCAAAAACGGCCAACATCCGAGCGGCGGTTCCCACTTTTGCGTCGGCGTCGTAAACCCCGCCCCGGCAGACGCGGTTTGCCCTACTCGTGCGACGGTCGCCGGCGAGCGCGTCGAAAGACGCCGATATCGTGCGCTAATTGGCGCTCCCTGGCTTCTCCGGAGTGCCGCCACTCACTCCTCCAAAAACGGCGAAGATCCGAGCGGCGTTCTCCACTTTCGCATCGGCGTCCCGAACTCCGCCCGGGCTGACGCGGTTTACCGTACTCGTGCGACGGTCGCCGGCGGGCACGTCGAAAGACGCCGATATCGTGCCGTAATCGGCCCCGTTTGGCTTCGCCCGTGTGCCAGCACTCACTCGGCCAAAAACGGCGAACATCCGAGCAGCGTTTCCCACTTTCGCATCGGCGTCCCGAAGCCCGCCCCGGCAGACGCGGTTTGCCCTACTCGAGCGACGGTCGCCGGCGATCACGTCGAAAGGCGCCGAATTCGTGCACGAATCGATGCTTCTTGGTCTCGCAGGAGGGCCGCCACTCACTCCTGCAAAAACGGCGAAGATCCGAGTTGCGCTTCCCACTTTTTCGTCGGCGTCCCGAACTACGCCCCGGCTGACGCGGTTTACCGTACTCGTGCGACGGTCGCCGGCGGGCACTTCAAAATACGCCGATTTCGTGGGCGCATTCACGCTGTTTCGCTTCCCCGGAGTGCCAACACTCACTCTGCCGAAAGCGGCGATCATCCGAGCGGCGGTTCCCACTTTTGCGTCGGCTTCGCAAACGGCGCCCCGGCAGACGCGCTCGTGCGACGTACTCGTGCGACGGTCGCCGGCGAGCACGTCGAAAGACGCCGATATCGTGCTCGAATCGACCCCGTTTCGCTTCGCCGGAGTGCTGCCAGTCACGGCGCAGAAAACGGCGAACAAGTGTTTTTTTTTTTTTTTTTCCTAGAATTTGTGTTATAGAAGGCACATTTGATATCGGACGATAATTTTCAACTTTATCACGCGCACCGATTTTCGTGTAGAGGTTTGCAAGTTTATGGGAATTTCTCCACTTGGAATAATGCGATTTAGTAGTACTACGAGAACTTCATGGATGTACTCAAGGGTACGGGGCAAGTCAGTTACGTCAACACCTGCAGATTTTTTACACTTCAAACTGAAAATTGTTGGTTGTGAGTCCTCGTGTGATATTAAAGGCCGATTCGCTAACACATAGAACAAAGAAAGAAAGGAAGAAAAAACGCCCGCGCTCGCTCAAGAAACCTGGGTTCGCAACAAGTGGCAACAACAAGCAACCGAGCGAGTGCGCCAAAACCCGTGGCGGCCGAACAAACGCGAAGTCCCAACCGCGTCAGCCGGGGCGGCACGGGACAGGAAAAATCACTTCAGCCGGGGCGGCGGGGCACCGAATAAACCTCGTCACCTCGTCGCAGGATAAAAGAGGAAACAAAAAGTCTAAACAGCGTCTGCTGGAGCGAATGCGTAATAAAACAACAACAACAACAAAAAAAAAAAACACCCGCGCTCAAGAAGTCTGCAATCACCACAAAAGGCGACTGTGACCGAGCAGCGTCAGCCGGGGCCGTGCGGAAACGGAAAAACCGCGACTACCGGGGCGTCGAGGCACCGAAAAATCCACTTCAGCCGCGGCGAAAAAAAAAAACAAAAAGAAAGACGGAGGGGGGGGGGGGGAACCACGTCTGCCGGGGCGAAGGAAAAAAAAAAACGCGTCTGCCGGGGCGAGCCCGGGTGCGGCACCACCGGGAAAACTGTGGCAAACAGACATGGCGATCGAGTGAGTGGGCCGCCAGCCAGGCTCAGCCAAAAAGTGCAAAGTCCGAACTGCGTCAGCCGGGGCGGCAAAAACCACGTCAGCCGGGGCGGCGCAAAAAACCGCGTCTGCCGGGGCGGCACGAAACCGCGTCAGCCGGGGCGGCGCGAAAACTGCGTCAGCCGGGGCGAAAGAAAAAAAAAAAAAAACGCGTCTGCCGGGGCGAGCCCGGGTGCGGCACCACCGGGAAAACTGTGGCAAACAGACATGGCGATCGAGTGAGTGGGCCGCCAGCCAGGCACAGCCGAAAAGTGCAAAGTCCGAACCGTGTCAGCCGGGGCGGCAAAAAACCGCGTCAGCCGGGGCGGCGCAAAAAACCGCGTCTGCCGGGGCGGCACGAAACCGCGTCTGCCGGGGCGGCGCGAAAACTGCGTCAGCCGGGGCGAGCCCGGGTGCGGCACCACCGGGAAAACTGTGGCAAACAGACATGGCGATCGAGTGAGTGGGCCGCCAGCCAGGCTCAGCCAAAAAGTGCCAAGTCCGAACTGCGTCAGCCGGGGCGGCAAAAAACCGCGTCAGCCGGGGCGGCGCAAAAAACCGCGTCTGCCGGGGCGGCGCGAAAACCGCGTCTGCCGGGGCGGCGCGAAAACTGCGTCAGCCGGGGCGAAAGAAAAAAAAAAACGCGTCTGCCGGGGCGAGCACGGGTGCGGCACCACCGGGAAAACTGTGGCAAACAGACATGGCGATCGAGTGAGTGGGCCGCCAGCAAGGCTCAGCCAAAAAGTGCTAAGTCCGAACTGCGTCAGCTGGGGCGGCAAAAAACCGCGTCTGCCGGGGCGGCACGAAACCGCGTCAGCCGGGGCGGCGCGAAAACCGCGTCTGCCGGGGCGGCACGAAACCGCGTCAGCCGGGGCGGCGCGAAAACTGCGTCAGCCGGGGCGAGCCCGGGTGCGGCACCACCGGGAAAACTGTGGCAAACAGACATGGCGATCGAGTGAGTGGGCCGCCAGCCAGGCACAGCCGAAAAGTGCTAAGTCCGAACTGCGTCAGCCGGGGCGGCAAAAACCGCGTCAGCCGGGGCGGCGCGAAAACCGCGTCTGCCGGGGCGGCACGAAACCGCGTCAGCCGGGGCGGCGCGAAAACTGCGTCAGCCGGGGCGAGCCCGGGTGCGGCACCACCGGGAAAACTGTGGCTAACAGACATGGCGATCGAGTGAGTGGGCCACCAGCCAGGCTCAGCCAAAAAGTGCTAAGTCCGAACTGCGTCAGCCGGGGCGGCAAAAACCGCGTCAGCCGGGGCGGCGCAAAAAACCGCGTCTGCCGGGGCGGCACGAAACCGCGTCAGCCGGGGCGGCGCGAAAACTGCGTCAGCCGGGGCGAAAGAAAAAAAAAAAACGCGTCTGCCGGGGCGAGCCCGGGTGCGGCACCACCGGGAAAACTGTGGCAAACAGACATGGCGATCGAGTGAGTGGGCCGCCAGCCAGGCACAGCCGAAAAGTGCCAAGTCCGAACTGCGTCAGCCGGGGCGGCAAAAAACCGCGTCAGCCGGGGCGGCGCAAAAAACCGCGTCTGCCGGGGCGGCACGAAACCGCGTCAGCCGGGGCGGCGCGAAAACTGCGTCAGCCGGGGCGAGCCCGGGTGCGGCACCACCGGGAAAACTGTGGCAAACAGACATGGCGATCGAGTGAGTGGGCCGCCAGCCAGGCTCAGCCAAAAAGTGCCAAGTCCGAACTGCGTCAGCCGGGGCGGCGCAAAAAACCGCGTCTGCCGGGGCGGCGCGAAAACCGCGTCTGCCGGGGCGGCGCGAAAACTGCGTCAGCCGGGGCGAAAGAAAAAAAAAACGCGTCTGCCGGGGCGGCAAAAAACCGCGTCTGCCGGGGCGGCACGAAACCGCGTCAGCCGGGGCGGCGCGAAAACCGCGTCTGCCGGGGCGGCACGAAACCGCGTCAGCCGGGGCGAGCCCGGGTGCGGCACCACCGGGAAAACTGTGGCAAACAGACATGGCGATCGAGTGAGTGGGCCGCCAGCCAGGCACAGCCGAAAAGTGCTAAGTCCGAACTGCGTCAGCCGGGGCGGCAAAAACCGCGTCAGCCGGGGCGGCGCAAAAACCGCGTCTGCCGGGGCGAATGCAAAAAAAACAAAGAAAAAAGCCCGCGCTTAATCAAAAGAAAACAAAGAAAAAAGCTTGCGCTTAATCAAAAGAAAACAAACAAAAAAAGTTCGCGCTTAAGCCTGGCGGTGGAACCACCGGGGCAAACAGACCTGGCGATCGAGTGAGTGGGCCGCCAGCCGGGGTGAGCCAAAAAGTGCAAAGTCGGAACCGCGTCAGCCGGGGCGGCGCGAAAACCGCGTCAGCCGGGGCGGCGCAAAAACTGCGTCAGCCGGGGCGGCACGGAAAAACGAAAACCGCGTCAGCCGGGGCGGCACGGAAAAACGAAAACCACGTCAGCCGGGGCGACATCAAAATGAGGAAAAAAAAAAAAAACTGCCTTAGGACACCTGCGTACACTTTCATGCGTTTGGGCATATCTCTCTGTAACACGCGCGCCCCTCGTTACGCGCGGCACTCTGTTTTCTCCGACACCCATATTTCGGCGGCATGTGGCAAGACGCCGATATCGTGCGCGAATTGGCGCACCTTGGCTTCACCGGAGTGCCGCCACTGACTCCTCCAAAAACGGCGAAGATCCGAGCGGCGCTTCCCACTTTCGCATCGGCGTCCCGAACTCCGCCCCGGCTGACGCGGTTTACCGTACTCGTGCGACGGTCGCCGGCGAGCACGTGGAAAGACGCCGATATCGTGCCCGAATCGGCTCCGTTCGGCTTCGCCGGAGTGCCAGCACTGGCTCGGCGAAAGACGACGAACATCCGAGCGACGGTTCTCACTATTGCGTACGCGTCGCAAACCCCGCCCCGGCAGACGCACTTTGCCGTACTCGTGCGACGGTCGCCGGCGAGCACGTAGAAAGACGCCGATATCGTGCCGGAATCGGCCCCGTTTGGCTTCGCCGGAGTGCCAGCACTCACTCGGCCACAAACGGCGAACATCCGAGCGGCGGTTCCCACTTAGCCGTCGGCGTCCCGAACTCCGCCCCGGCAGACGCGGTTGCCGAGCTCGTGCGACTAGCGACCGCGAAGCCGTCTCGCGACGCCGCTTTCGTGCGCGGCTCCCACTGCGACCTGGGTCACCCGAGGTCGACGAGCAAAAAAGAATGTCGAAAAAAATTTTTTTTTTTTTTGCGTCTGCCGGGGTGCCCCTATAATAGCAGCGATAAGCACCCAGACCGCCATGGGTCGCTCGCCCCGGCTGACGTGGTTTTTCGTTTTCCTGCGGTGGTCGTCGTCAAGCACGTCCAAACACGCCACTTTCGTGGGCGCATTCGCGCTCTTTCGCTTCGCCGGAGTGCCAGCACTCACTCTGCCAAAAACGGCGAACATCCGAGCGGCGGTTCCCACTTTTGCGTCGGCGTCGCAAACCCCGCCCCGGCAGACGAGGTTTGCCGTACTCGTGCGACGGTGGCCGGCGGGCACGTCGAAAGACGCCGATATCGTGCGCGAATTGGCGCACCTTGGCTTCACCGGAGTGCCGCCACTGACTCCTCCAAAAACGGCGAAGATCCGAGCGGCGCTTCCCACTTTCGCATCGGCGTCCCGAACTCCGCCCCGGCTGACGCGGTTTACCGTACTCGTGCGACGGTCGCCGGCGAGCACGTGGAAAGACGCCGATATCGTGCCCGAATCGGCTCCGTTCGGCTTCGCCGGATTGCCAGCACTGGCTCGGCGAAAGACGACGAACATCCGAGCGACGGTTCTCACTATTGCGTACGCGTCGCAAACCCCGCCCCGGCAGACGCACTTTGCCGTACTCGTGCGACGGTCGCCGGCGAGCACGTAGAAAGACGCCGATATCGTGCCGGAATCGGCCCCGTTTGGCTTCGCCGGAGTGCCAGCACTCACTCGGCCACAAACGGCGAACATCCGAGCGGCGGTTCCCACTTAGCCGTCGGCGTCCCGAACTCCGCCCCGGCAGACGCGGTTGCCGAGCTCGTGCGACTAGCGACCGCGAAGCCGTCTCGCGACGCCGCTTTCGTGCGCGGCTCCCACTGCGACCTGGGTCACCCGAGGTCGACGAGCAAAAAAGAATGTCGAAAAAAATTTTTTTTTTTTTTTTTGCGTCTGCCGGGGTGCCCCTATAATAGCAGCGATAAGCACCCAGACCGCCATGGGTCGCTCGCCCCGGCTGACGTGGTTTTTCGTTTTCCTGCGGTGGTCGTCGTCAAGCACGTCCAAACACGCCACTTTCGTGGGCGCATTCGCGCTCTTTCGCTTCGCCGGAGTGCCAGCACTCACTCTGCCAAAAACGGCGAACATCCTAGTGGCGGTTCCCACTTTTGCGTCGGCGTCGCCAACCCCGCCCCGGCATACGCGGTTTGCCGTACTCGTGCGGCGGTGGCCGGCGGGCACGTCGAAAGACACCGATATCGTGCGCGAGTCGATGCTTCTTGGTCTCGCAGGAGGGCCGCCACTCACTCCTGCAAAAACGGCGAAGATCCGAGCGGCGCTTCCCACTTTTTCGTCGGCGTCGCAAACCTCGCCCCGGCAGACGCGCTTTGCCGTACTCGTGCGACGGTCGCCGGCGAGCACGTCGAAATACGCCGATATCGTGCCCGAATCGGCCCCGTTTCGCTTCGCCGGAGTGCCAGCACTCGCTCGGCCAAAGACGACGAACATCCGAGCGACGGTTCCCACTATTGCGTACGCGTCGCGAACCCCGCCCCGGCAGACGCGGTTTGCCGTACTCGTGCGGCGGTGGCCGGCGGGCACGTCGAAAGACGCCGATATCGTGCACGAATTGGCGCTCCTTGGCTTCACCGGAGTGCCAGCACTCACTCGGCCAAAAACGGCGAACATCCGAGCAGCGGTACCCACTTAGCCGTCGGCATCCCGAACTCCGCGCCGGCTGACGCGGTTGCCGAGCTCGTGCGACTAGCGACCGCGAACGCGTCTCGCGACGCCGCTTTCGTGCGCGGCTCCCATTGCGACCTGGGTTACCCGAGCTCGACCAGCAAAAAAGAAGGTCGAAAATTTTTTTTTTTTTTTCTGCGTCTGCCGGGGTGCCCCTATAATAGCAGCGATAAGCACCCAGACCGCCGTGTGTCGCTCGCCCCGGCTGACGTGGTTTTTCGTACTCCTACAGCGGTCGCCGTCACGCACGTCCAAATACGCCACTTTCGTGGGCGCATTCGCGCTCTTTCGCGTCGCCGGAGTGCCAGCACTCACTCTGCCAAAAACGGCCAACATCCGAGCGGCGGTTCCCACTTTTGCGTCGGCGTCGTAAACCCCGCCCCGGCAGACGCGGTTTGCCCTACTCGTGCGACGGTCGCCGGCGAGCGCGTCGAAAGACGCCGATATCGTGCGCTAATTGGCGCTCCCTGGCTTCTCCGGAGTGCCGCCACTCACTCCTCCAAAAACGGCGAAGATCCGAGCGGCGTTCTCCACTTTCGCATCGGCGTCCCGAACTCCGCCCGGGCTGACGCGGTTTACCGTACTCGTGCGACGGTCGCCGGCGGGCACGTCGAAAGACGCCGATATCGTGCCGTAATCGGCCCCGTTTGGCTTCGCCCGTGTGCCAGCACTCACTCGGCCAAAAACGGCGAACATCCGAGCAGCGTTTCCCACTTTCGCATCGGCGTCCCGAAGCCCGCCCCGGCAGACGCGGTTTGCCCTACTCGAGCGACGGTCGCCGGCGATCACGTCGAAAGGCGCCGAATTCGTGCACGAATCGATGCTTCTTGGTCTCGCAGGAGGGCCGCCACTCACTCCTGCAAAAACGGCGAAGATCCGAGTTGCGCTTCCCACTTTTTCGTCGGCGTCCCGAACTACGCCCCGGCTGACGCGGTTTACCGTACTCGTGCGACGGTCGCCGGCGGGCACTTCAAAATACGCCGATTTCGTGGGCGCATTCACGCTGTTTCGCTTCCCCGGAGTGCCAACACTCACTCTGCCGAAAGCGGCGATCATCCGAGCGGCGGTTCCCACTTTTGCGTCGGCTTCGCAAACGGCGCCCCGGCAGACGCGCTCGTGCGACGTACTCGTGCGACGGTCGCCGGCGAGCACGTCGAAAGACGCCGATATCGTGCTCGAATCGACCCCGTTTCGCTTCGCCGGAGTGCTGCCAGTCACGGCGCAGAAAACGGCGAACAAGTGTTTTTTTTTTTTTTTTTCCTAGAATTTGTGTTATAGAAGGCACATTTGATATCGGACGATAATTTTCAACTTTATCACGCGCACCGATTTTCGTGTAGAGGTTTGCAAGTTTATGGGAATTTCTCCACTTGGAATAATGCGATTTAGTAGTACTACGAGAACTTCATGGATGTACTCAAGGGTACGGGGCAAGTCAGTTACGTCAACACCTGCAGATTTTTTACACTTCAAACTGAAAATTGTTGGTTGTGAGTCCTCGTGTGATATTAAAGGCCGATTCGCTAACACATAGAACAAAGAAAGAAAGGAAGAAAAAACGCCCGCGCTCGCTCAAGAAACCTGGGTTCGCAACAAGTGGCAACAACAAGCAACCGAGCGAGTGCGCCAAAACCCGTGGCGGCCGAACAAACGCGAAGTCCCAACCGCGTCAGCCGGGGCGGCACGGGACAGGAAAAATCACTTCAGCCGGGGCGGCGGGGCACCGAATAAACCTCGTCACCTCGTCGCAGGATAAAAGAGGAAACAAAAAGTCTAAACAGCGTCTGCTGGAGCGAATGCGTAATAAAACAACAACAACAACAAAAAAAAAAAACACCCGCGCTCAAGAAGTCTGCAATCACCACAAAAGGCGACTGTGACCGAGCAGCGTCAGCCGGGGCCGTGCGGAAACGGAAAAACCGCGACTACCGGGGCGTCGAGGCACCGAAAAATCCACTTCAGCCGCGGCGAAAAAAAAAAACAAAAAGAAAGACGGAGGGGGGGGGGGGGAACCACGTCTGCCGGGGCGAAGGAAAAAAAAAAAACGCGTCTGCCGGGGCGAGCCCGGGTGCGGCACCACCGGGAAAACTGTGGCAAACAGACATGGCGATCGAGTGAGTGGGCCGCCAGCCAGGCTCAGCCAAAAAGTGCAAAGTCCGAACTGCGTCAGCCGGGGCGGCAAAAACCACGTCAGCCGGGGCGGCGCAAAAAACCGCGTCTGCCGGGGCGGCACGAAACCGCGTCAGCCGGGGCGGCGCGAAAACTGCGTCAGCCGGGGCGAAAGAAAAAAAAAAAAAAACGCGTCTGCCGGGGCGAGCCCGGGTGCGGCACCACCGGGAAAACTGTGGCAAACAGACATGGCGATCGAGTGAGTGGGCCGCCAGCCAGGCACAGCCGAAAAGTGCAAAGTCCGAACCGTGTCAGCCGGGGCGGCAAAAAACCGCGTCAGCCGGGGCGGCGCAAAAAACCGCGTCTGCCGGGGCGGCACGAAACCGCGTCTGCCGGGGCGGCGCGAAAACTGCGTCAGCCGGGGCGAGCCCGGGTGCGGCACCACCGGGAAAACTGTGGCAAACAGACATGGCGATCGAGTGAGTGGGCCGCCAGCCAGGCTCAGCCAAAAAGTGCCAAGTCCGAACTGCGTCAGCCGGGGCGGCAAAAAACCGCGTCAGCCGGGGCGGCGCAAAAAACCGCGTCTGCCGGGGCGGCGCGAAAACCGCGTCTGCCGGGGCGGCGCGAAAACTGCGTCAGCCGGGGCGAAAGAAAAAAAAAAACGCGTCTGCCGGGGCGAGCCCGGGTGCGGCACCACCGGGAAAACTGTGGCAAACAGACATGGCGATCGAGTGAGTGGGCCGCCAGCAAGGCTCAGCCAAAAAGTGCTAAGTCCGAACTGCGTCAGCTGGGGCGGCAAAAAACCGCGTCTGCCGGGGCGGCACGAAACCGCGTCAGCCGGGGCGGCGCGAAAACCGCGTCTGCCGGGGCGGCACGAAACCGCGTCAGCCGGGGCGGCGCGAAAACTGCGTCAGCCGGGGCGAGCCCGGGTGCGGCACCACCGGGAAAACTGTGGCAAACAGACATGGCGATCGAGTGAGTGGGCCGCCAGCCAGGCACAGCCGAAAAGTGCTAAGTCCGAACTGCGTCAGCCGGGGCGGCAAAAACCGCGTCAGCCGGGGCGGCGCGAAAACCGCGTCTGCCGGGGCGGCACGAAACCGCGTCAGCCGGGGCGGCGCGAAAACTGCGTCAGCCGGGGCGAGCCCGGGTGCGGCACCACCGGGAAAACTGTGGCTAACAGACATGGCGATCGAGTGAGTGGGCCACCAGCCAGGCTCAGCCAAAAAGTGCTAAGTCCGAACTGCGTCAGCCGGGGCGGCAAAAACCGCGTCAGCCGGGGCGGCGCAAAAAACCGCGTCTGCCGGGGCGGCACGAAACCGCGTCAGCCGGGGCGGCGCGAAAACTGCGTCAGCCGGGGCGAAAGAAAAAAAAAAAACGCGTCTGCCGGGGCGAGCCCGGGTGCGGCACCACCGGGAAAACTGTGGCAAACAGACATGGCGATCGAGTGAGTGGGCCGCCAGCCAGGCACAGCCGAAAAGTGCCAAGTCCGAACTGCGTCAGCCGGGGCGGCAAAAAACCGCGTCAGCCGGGGCGGCGCAAAAAACCGCGTCTGCCGGGGCGGCACGAAACCGCGTCAGCCGGGGCGGCGCGAAAACTGCGTCAGCCGGGGCGAGCCCGGGTGCGGCACCACCGGGAAAACTGTGGCAAACAGACATGGCGATCGAGTGAGTGGGCCGCCAGCCAGGCTCAGCCAAAAAGTGCCAAGTCCGAACTGCGTCAGCCGGGGCGGCGCAAAAAACCGCGTCTGCCGGGGCGGCGCGAAAACCGCGTCTGCCGGGGCGGCGCGAAAACTGCGTCAGCCGGGGCGAAAGAAAAAAAAAACGCGTCTGCCGGGGCGGCAAAAAACCGCGTCTGCCGGGGCGGCACGAAACCGCGTCAGCCGGGGCGGCGCGAAAACCGCGTCTGCCGGGGCGGCACGAAACCGCGTCAGCCGGGGCGAGCCCGGGTGCGGCACCACCGGGAAAACTGTGGCAAACAGACATGGCGATCGAGTGAGTGGGCCGCCAGCCAGGCACAGCCGAAAAGTGCTAAGTCCGAACTGCGTCAGCCGGGGCGGCAAAAACCGCGTCAGCCGGGGCGGCGCAAAAACCGCGTCTGCCGGGGCGAATGCAAAAAAAACAAAGAAAAAAGCCCGCGCTTAATCAAAAGAAAACAAAGAAAAAAGCTTGCGCTTAATCAAAAGAAAACAAACAAAAAAAGTTCGCGCTTAAGCCTGGCGGTGGAACCACCGGGGCAAACAGACCTGGCGATCGAGTGAGTGGGCCGCCAGCCGGGGTGAGCCAAAAAGTGCAAAGTCGGAACCGCGTCAGCCGGGGCGGCGCGAAAACCGCGTCAGCCGGGGCGGCGCAAAAACTGCGTCAGCCGGGGCGGCACGGAAAAACGAAAACCGCGTCAGCCGGGGCGGCACGGAAAAACGAAAACCACGTCAGCCGGGGCGACATCAAAATGAGGAAAAAAAAAAAAACTGCCTTAGGACACCTGCGTACACTTTCATGCGTTTGGGCATATCTCTCTGTAACACGCGCGCCCCTCGTTACGCGCGGCACTCTGTTTTCTCCGACACCCATATTTCGGCGGCATGTGGCACGCGCGCCCGTCCCTACGCACGGCACACCGCAGTGCTTTCTCGATATTTTTCTTTTCCTCCAACACCGTCATCTATAGGCTTTTAGTGACCTGTTGCTCGTGGCAAAAGTTCGCTAGCTCTGACACCTCTTGCATGCGCACCGTTTTTGCGCACGGTGCTATGCCGCAAAGCACGGCAGTCGCATGCGTTTCTCTCAGGCACCTCTTTTTTGACACAACGCTGTGGTGCTTAGAAACACACCCGCCGCTTTTGCGCACAGAACTCCACCGTACAGCACGGTAGTCACGTTTGTTCCACACGAACAGCAGTGTGCATCGTGCTACGACACTTTGAAAGCTTTTTCTTCCGAGTCTCGACCGCGCTGTTCCTTTCGTACTTGGCGCGGTTTTGGGACCAGCTTTGTTTTAAACCCCTACTGCGCGCCGTTCCTTTCGTACTTGGCGCGGTTCAGGGTTTGTTTCGAGCCCTTAGCCGCGCTGTTCCCTCCGTACTTGGCGCGGTTTAGGGTCGAGCTTTGTCTCGAGCCCTCTCCGCGCCGTTCCTTCCGTACTTGGCGCGGTTTAGGGTTTGTTTCGAGCCCTTAGCCGCGCTGTTCCCTCCGTACTTGGCGCGGTTTA
>NW_027465070.1:0-12500 GCF_043290135.1 Rhipicephalus microplus
AACCGGTGTGACGTGGAAGTGACGGGACACGTTCGTAAACCCATCGCGAACCGAGTACGACGCCCTACCAAGTGCGCCCGCAACCCTGTACAGGGTCACATCTTCACAAGGCTGGCAAGCGGCATTCCGCTGCGCGCGTGCGTCGTCCGAGCAGTTGCGTGATAAACGACCGTGTCGAAAGCCCAAACACCGCCGAGGCCAGTCGCCGCCGCCGCAAGGGCAGCCACGCAGCCTGGCGAGAGGCATCGTCTCGTGTAGCGTCGCCCCCGCCCCAACTGGAGTGGCCCAGTTTTTTGAACGGGACGGGAACTGCGAAGCACTTAGACCGACGGCGGACTACGACGAGAACGCCTTAAGCTTCGCCAACGTTTCGCCAACTCGTGCGGGAGACTTTTTCCGCTTCGCGGCAAGTCGTCGCGCCGTGCTCTCCGCATCAACCGCGTACGCAGCGAACCGCAAACGTCGGGCGCAGCCTCCTCACCTCCCTGCGCTTTGCGCGCGAACGTTCCCTGTTCGCGCGGCAAAGCCTGGAGGAGGCACGGCCCCGCAGCGTGTTCGAGCGCCCGGTCTACGGGACACCCTGCTTACTTCGAGGGCAACAAGCGCAACGCAAGGCTGCGATCTCGCGCACTTTGCGCACGGCTGGAGAAGCTTTGCTGGCCGGCTTTCGCTCCTCGTGTTTACCGTGCGTTAAAGTTGCGCGTCCGTGGCTCTCGCAGCTCTTGCGCGCCCGGTCGCAGAGAGGAGTACGCAACCTCGACCGCACTTTCCCTGCAGGCTTCCTTCCGACTCGAAGTCCTGCGGCGGTCTCAACGAGGTGCCACATCCTCAATGCAGTCGGTCGCCCCCGTTTCGGTTGGGCTCTGGCACGACGGTCGCCACCGTCTCGCCCTTGAGTGGCCGCTGTTGGCGCTCGCTGTGAGGTGTTCAGCGTGCTGTCCGTGTTGCCGACGCGGTCAAAACGAGTCGACGGCTCACGTTCCCTTGTGCGCCGAAGGCTCTCTTGATATGTGATCCGACCCTCAGACAGACGAAGCCAAGGGAAGACCCAAGGCCGCAATGTGCGTTCAAAGAATCAGTGCTCAGTGTGTCCTGCAATTCACACCAAGTCTCGCAGCTGGCTGCGTTCTTCATCGACCCGAGAACCGAGTGATCCACCGCTTAGAGTCGTGAAAAAGTGTTTGTTCAATTCCGTACAGTCAAAACCAAACGTTTCTGGCACTCGGCCAAACAGTGGCCAAGAAGGGCGCTTTTCAGCGCACGCTTGGACTCCAAAACTCTGCCGCGCCTTTTTCGGCTGCCGCAAATCGAGCAAACGGTGTGTTTCGGACGGCGTTTCGCTTCCGCTACTTGCGAGTGCTTTCGTGGTCCACCCCTCTATAAATACTCGGGAGGCGTCGAAGCCGGTTCTCCAAGCCGGACCCGTAGGTATCGTTGTGTGCTCGCTCTCATTGGCCCGCCTAACCAGAAAATGCCTGCGGTACACCCATTTGGATAAGAGTGCACGCAGATGCGGGCCTCGACGGCTACACATTTCCTCGGGCGGCCGCCTCCCGGCCTCCGTGGAGCGCGGGATGCACGGTCCCATCGACAAGCCTCTCCCGTTTTTACCGTGGCGTCGCGGTTCACCACGGCGGGCGGGTCGGTCTCCTCCGCATAAAAAGGGGGACCCCCGCTTTTTGTTCCACGAAATCGCACAAGCTTTTTTCGCATCCACGGTTTGCCACCGCACACCAAAATGCCGATCCGGCTGCCTACTTTAGCCAACAGGTGGAGCCAGGCGCGCCGTACTTGCGCGGCACTTCCCACGTCCACCGAAGTCGGTGCCAAGGACCACTTTCGGCGCCGGAGCCGCGTACGAGCCTACTCGAGGCGGAAGAACGAAGCCAGCAAGGGCCTGGCCGCAAGTGCGTTCAATTGTCGGGACGTCCAAGTCCCTCGTTCTTCCGTGCTTCCTCTTTCGGCAAGTCGTTGCGGCACCTTCCCAAAGCGCGCAGACCCGCTAATCGCGACGAGCGCGACGTGGCCGTGCCGCCTTTCCCTCGGCAGCAAGCAAAACGCCTGGCAACGTCGACGCTCCCCTAACCGCGATCTCGCACCGTGTTTCGTGTGGCGAATTCAAAAGCCGGCCGGCGCTGCTGCAACCATTACGGTCGGTACGCATACGCCGCGGAGGGCGGGACGGTCATCGGAGCGTGCGGTTCCTCCATCGAGTACTGCGCACCTCGGCCGTCGCATCGCCGTGCCATGACCGGCCGCGCGTCAACGCGAACCGGTGCCAGCGAGATCCCTCGCCTGCAAGAACCGACCGGCAGCCTCCGTCACCCGAGGACGCGGAGGCGCTTGCCGCGGACGGCGGGACGGTATGCACTGGTGCACAGCGGACCCGTCACATCGCCAGTTCCTTGACCGACCGCCGACGCTTGTGCCGTTCCTCTCGTACTTGGCAGTCGCCGCGCGATTGTCGGGTCTCGTTCTTGCACGCTCGAACGGTCGGGAGGGCACTCGGCTGGCGTTTCGGGAACGCGCAGCCTCGCCTTCTACCGACGTAACCACGACTCGCCGTTCGCGCTCCGCCGCTCCTGTTTACAGTACTAGGCGGTCCCGCAGCGGTCGGGTCGCGCATTTCGAGCGCTTCGAGCCACGGTGCAGTGGCGGGTCGAAAGCCGACCTATGAGTGCGTTGCGCCGTTTGTACCCGCGTCCGCCACCTGGCCGACCGTCCAAGGTCGCGGTGTTGGCGTCCGCTGGGCGCAACAATTTGTCACGGGGTGCCGCTCCACATTCAGGCAGCCCCGTGGGGAAAAGCCGACCCCGCGTCCAAACGGGGTCAGCGGCAGAAAGTGTCGGGCGCAGACGCAGCTGAGGCGCTCACCCTTCACAATCCGTTAATGATCCTTCCGCAGGTTCACCTACGGAAACCTTGTTACGACTTTTACTTCCTCTAAATGATCAAGTTTGGTCATCTTTCCAACAGACCGGCGCAACCGAAAGGCCGCGCCGGACATCGGTCCGAAGACCTCACTAAATCATTCAATCGGTAGTAGCGACGGGCGGTGTGTACAAAGGGCAGGGACGTAATCAACGCGAGCTTATGACTCGCGCTTACTGGGAATTCCTCGTTCAAGGGGAACAATTGCAAGCCCCTATCCCAATCACGAAAGAAGTTCCACGGGTTACCCAGTCTTTTCAGACAGGGATAAAGACACGCTGCTTCCTTCAGTGTAGCGCGCGTGCGGCCCCGGACATCTAAGGGCATCACAGACCTGTTATTGCTCTGTTTCGTGCGGCTAGGAGCCGCTTGTCCCTCTAAGAAGGTTGTAAGGTGCTGGGAACCCCGCACCTATTTAATAGGCTAGAGTCTCGTTCGTTATCGGAATTAACCAGACAAATCGCTCCACCAACTAAGAACGGCCATGCACCACCATCCACCGAATCAAGAAAGAGCTCTCAATCTGTCAATCCTCCCAGTGTCCGGGCCGGGTAAGTTTTCCCGTGTTGAGTCAAATTAAGCCGCAGGCTCCACTCCTGGTGGTGCCCTTCCGTCAATTCCTTTAAGTTTCAGCTTTGCAACCATACTTCCCCCGGAACCCAAATACTTTGGTTTCCCGGAAGCTGCCCGCCGAGTCATTTGAGTAACTCAGGCGGATCGCTGGTTGGCATCGTTTATGGTCAGAACTAGGGCGGTATCTGATCGCCTTCGAACCTCTGACTTTCGTTCTTGATCAATGAAAACATTCTTGGCAAATGCTTTCGCAGTAGTTCGTCTTGCGACGGTCCAAGAATTTCACCTCTAGCGCCGCAATACGAATGCCCCCGTCCGTCCCTCTTAATCATTACCTCGTATTCCAAAAACCAACAGAACAGAAACGAGGTCTTGTTCTATTATTCCATGCAAGTTTATTCAGGCGACTCGCCTGCGTTGAGCACTCTAATTTTTTCAAAGTAAAAGCACCGGCCATCTCGAGGCACACAATGAAGTGCACCAAGAAAGAACCGGCATGATGTTCAGTCCGAGCCGTCGCATCGGGTAGATGCACTACTCGTCTGGAACTGAGATCCAACTACGAGCTTTTTAACCGCAGCAGCTTTAGTATACGCTATTGGAGCTGGAATTACCGCGGCTGCTGGCACCAGACTTGCCCTCCAATTGATCCTCGTTAAAGGATTTAGAGTGTACTCATTTCAATTACGGGGCCTCAAAAGAGTCCCGTATTGTTATTTTTCGTCACTACCTCCCCGTGCCGGGAGTGGGTAATTTGCGCGCCTGCTGCCTTCCTTGGATGTGGTAGCCGTTTCTCAGGCTCCCTCTCCGGAATCGAACCCTGATTCTCCGTTACCCGTAACAACCATGGTAAGCAAGTAACCTACCATCGAAAGTTGATAAGGCAGACACTTGAAAGAAACGTCGCCGGCTCGTGGCCATGCGATCAGCACAAAGTTATCCAGAGTCACCACACAATACGGGCCGAAACCCGATCGATCTTGGTCTAATAAAAGCACCCGTTACCCAAAGGGCTCCAGGCTCACTGCATGTATTAGCTCTAGAATTGCCACAGTTATCCAAGTAGGAAGAAACGATCTAAGGAACCATAACTGATTTAATGAGCCATTCGCGGTTTCGCCTTATTTCGGCATGTACTTAGACATGCATGGCTTAATCTTTGAGACAAGCATATGATTACTGGCAGGATCAACCAGGTAATCGTTCGACTGCGCGTCCGTCCTCGCCCTCGGCGGGCCGGACGCAGTCTGTGTGCGGCGGAGGCCACCTTCAGGCGCCCCAACACGCTTATTTTGCACTCCGAGATGACGGCGTTCGAGCTCGCTACGGCACAACCTTCCCGAAAGACGAGTGGGAGCCGTGCGGCAAGAAGCACGTTCATGCTCGCTCTTTTTCGTTGCATCGACTCGGTCGCGCCGTGCGGGTTGCCCAAGCCCGCTGCACTGTCGGTGGACCGGCCGGAACTAGCAACGGAGCCGAGACTGCAAAGCCGCCAGACGACGGGTCACGCCCGCGTCTTCGGCGCTTTCGCATCTGAATCGCCCGAGGACGACACGGAACACACCTCGATATCGTGGTAAAACGGCACCGTCCGACAACCAGCCCCTAACGCATCAAGCGGATGAGGCTGCAGACGACTGCCGTGGATTCCCCTGGAGCAGACCCGAGGACACGCTTGACGAGGCCGAAGCCCGCCGCATATCAGACACCCGGTCGCTTTCGCGTACGCCGCTCACGAGAACCCCCACATAATAGCAGCGATAAGTACCCAGACCTCCTTGGGCCCTAATACGAGCGTACTCGAGAAAATTTCACCGCGGGTGTGCCCCGAAACGTGTGGCATGTTGAGCGTGCCACAAGTCTACGTCGCTCTCAAACCCGCCGAGGTCGTAGAATTTGCGACCCTACTCACGAAATTCCCACCGAGGATACGGCCGCAAACGTACCGCACCTTGGGTAGGCCACGAGTTTGTGCAACACTACGCTGACGGCACAGCACCGAGGTCGTGCGCGCACGCACGGGAAAATTCCGCCGCGGTTTCTGCCGAAAACGTGAGGCACCACGACTCTCCGCAAGTTCGCGTCGACTGCGAAAGACCGAAGTCGTGAACGACGTGTCCGCTACTCGCCGCCGACACGCTGGACACCAAACGTACAACGACTCGACGGCGTCGTAGAGGCCCACGACGCGGTTTTCCTTAACGACGTCTCGGCGTGGCACCGACAGGTTAGAACGGCCGACCAACGTTCCCTGTCCGCCGTTCGGCTCAGTCGAAGGGCTCGGCGACTTCGGCAACGCTGCGAAGCCGCACGGTGACGCACGCCATGTCCCCATTTTTTTTTTTCTTTCTGCGTCTGCCGGGGTGCCCCTATAATAGCAGCGATAAGCACCCAGACCGCCGTGGGTCGCTCGCCCCGGCTGACGTGGTTTTTCGTACTCCTGCGGCGGTCGCCGTCAAGCACGTCCAAATACGCTACTTTCGTGGGCGCATTCACGCTCTTTCGCTTCGCCGGAGTGCCAGCACTCACTCTGCCAAAAACGGCGAACATCCGAGCGGCGGTTCCCACTTTTGCGTCGGCGTCGCAAACCCCGCCCCGGCAGACGAGGTTTGCCGTACTCGTGCGACGGTGGCCGGCGGGCACGTCGAAAGACGCCGATATCGTGCGCGAATTGGCGCACCTTGGCTTCACCGGAGTGCCGCCACTGACTCCTCCAAAAACGGCGAAGATCCGAGCGGCGCTTCCCACTTTCGCATCGGCGTCCCGAACTCCGCCCCGGCTGACGCGGTTTACCGTACTCGTGCGACGGTCGCCGGCGAGCACGTGGAAAGACGCCGATATCGTGCCCGAATCGGCTCCGTTCGGCTTCGCCGGAGTGCCAGCACTGGCTCGGCGAAAGACGACGAACATCCGAGCGACGGTTCTCACTATTGCGTACGCGTCGCAAACCCCGCCCCGGCAGACGCACTTTGCCGTACTCGTGCGACGGTCGCCGGCGAGCACGTAGAAAGACGCCGATATCGTGCCGGAATCGGCCCCGTTTGGCTTCGCCGGAGTGCCAGCACTCACTCGGCCACAAACGGCGAACATCCGAGCGGCGGTTCCCACTTAGCCGTCGGCGTCCCGAACTCCGCCCCGGCAGACGCGGTTGCCGAGCTCGTGCGACTAGCGACCGCGAAGCCGTCTCGCGACGCCGCTTTCGTGCGCGGCTCCCACTGCGACCTGGGTCACCCGAGGTCGACGAGCAAAAAAGAATGTCGAAAAAAATTTTTTTTTTTTTTGCGTCTGCCGGGGTGCCCCTATAATAGCAGCGATAAGCACCCAGACCGCCATGGGTCGCTCGCCCCGGCTGACGTGGTTTTTCGTTTTCCTGCGGTGGTCGTCGTCAAGCACGTCCAAACACGCCACTTTCGTGGGCGCATTCGCGCTCTTTCGCTTCGCCGGAGTGCCAGCACTCACTCTGCCAAAAACGGCGAACATCCGAGCGGCGGTTCCCACTTTTGCGTCGGCGTCGCAAACCCCGCCCCGGCAGACGAGGTTTGCCGTACTCGTGCGACGGTGGCCGGCGGGCACGTCGAAAGACGCCGATATCGTGCGCGAATTGGCGCACCTTGGCTTCACCGGAGTGCCGCCACTGACTCCTCCAAAAACGGCGAAGATCCGAGCGGCGCTTCCCACTTTCGCATCGGCGTCCCGAACTCCGCCCCGGCTGACGCGGTTTACCGTACTCGTGCGACGGTCGCCGGCGAGCACGTGGAAAGACGCCGATATCGTGCCCGAATCGGCTCCGTTCGGCTTCGCCGGATTGCCAGCACTGGCTCGGCGAAAGACGACGAACATCCGAGCGACGGTTCTCACTATTGCGTACGCGTCGCAAACCCCGCCCCGGCAGACGCACTTTGCCGTACTCGTGCGACGGTCGCCGGCGAGCACGTAGAAAGACGCCGATATCGTGCCGGAATCGGCCCCGTTTGGCTTCGCCGGAGTGCCAGCACTCACTCGGCCACAAACGGCGAACATCCGAGCGGCGGTTCCCACTTAGCCGTCGGCGTCCCGAACTCCGCCCCGGCAGACGCGGTTGCCGAGCTCGTGCGACTAGCGACCGCGAAGCCGTCTCGCGACGCCGCTTTCGTGCGCGGCTCCCACTGCGACCTGGGTCACCCGAGGTCGACGAGCAAAAAAGAATGTCGAAAAAAATTTTTTTTTTTTTTTTGCGTCTGCCGGGGTGCCCCTATAATAGCAGCGATAAGCACCCAGACCGCCATGGGTCGCTCGCCCCGGCTGACGTGGTTTTTCGTTTTCCTGCGGTGGTCGTCGTCAAGCACGTCCAAACACGCCACTTTCGTGGGCGCATTCGCGCTCTTTCGCTTCGCCGGAGTGCCAGCACTCACTCTGCCAAAAACGGCGAACATCCTAGTGGCGGTTCCCACTTTTGCGTCGGCGTCGCCAACCCCGCCCCGGCATACGCGGTTTGCCGTACTCGTGCGGCGGTGGCCGGCGGGCACGTCGAAAGACACCGATATCGTGCGCGAGTCGATGCTTCTTGGTCTCGCAGGAGGGCCGCCACTCACTCCTGCAAAAACGGCGAAGATCCGAGCGGCGCTTCCCACTTTTTCGTCGGCGTCGCAAACCTCGCCCCGGCAGACGCGCTTTGCCGTACTCGTGCGACGGTCGCCGGCGAGCACGTCGAAATACGCCGATATCGTGCCCGAATCGGCCCCGTTTCGCTTCGCCGGAGTGCCAGCACTCGCTCGGCCAAAGACGACGAACATCCGAGCGACGGTTCCCACTATTGCGTACGCGTCGCGAACCCCGCCCCGGCAGACGCGGTTTGCCGTACTCGTGCGGCGGTGGCCGGCGGGCACGTCGAAAGACGCCGATATCGTGCACGAATTGGCGCTCCTTGGCTTCACCGGAGTGCCAGCACTCACTCGGCCAAAAACGGCGAACATCCGAGCAGCGGTACCCACTTAGCCGTCGGCATCCCGAACTCCGCGCCGGCTGACGCGGTTGCCGAGCTCGTGCGACTAGCGACCGCGAACGCGTCTCGCGACGCCGCTTTCGTGCGCGGCTCCCATTGCGACCTGGGTTACCCGAGCTCGACCAGCAAAAAAGAAGGTCGAAAATTTTTTTTTTTTTTTCTGCGTCTGCCGGGGTGCCCCTATAATAGCAGCGATAAGCACCCAGACCGCCGTGTGTCGCTCGCCCCGGCTGACGTGGTTTTTCGTACTCCTGCAGCGGTCGCCGTCACGCACGTCCAAATACGCCACTTTCGTGGGCGCATTCGCGCTCTTTCGCGTCGCCGGAGTGCCAGCACTCACTCTGCCAAAAACGGCCAACATCCGAGCGGCGGTTCCCACTTTTGCGTCGGCGTCGTAAACCCCGCCCCGGCAGACGCGGTTTGCCCTACTCGTGCGACGGTCGCCGGCGAGCGCGTCGAAAGACGCCGATATCGTGCGCTAATTGGCGCTCCCTGGCTTCTCCGGAGTGCCGCCACTCACTCCTCCAAAAACGGCGAAGATCCGAGCGGCGTTCTCCACTTTCGCATCGGCGTCCCGAACTCCGCCCGGGCTGACGCGGTTTACCGTACTCGTGCGACGGTCGCCGGCGGGCACGTCGAAAGACGCCGATATCGTGCCGTAATCGGCCCCGTTTGGCTTCGCCCGTGTGCCAGCACTCACTCGGCCAAAAACGGCGAACATCCGAGCAGCGTTTCCCACTTTCGCATCGGCGTCCCGAAGCCCGCCCCGGCAGACGCGGTTTGCCCTACTCGAGCGACGGTCGCCGGCGATCACGTCGAAAGGCGCCGAATTCGTGCACGAATCGATGCTTCTTGGTCTCGCAGGAGGGCCGCCACTCACTCCTGCAAAAACGGCGAAGATCCGAGTTGCGCTTCCCACTTTTTCGTCGGCGTCCCGAACTACGCCCCGGCTGACGCGGTTTACCGTACTCGTGCGACGGTCGCCGGCGGGCACTTCAAAATACGCCGATTTCGTGGGCGCATTCACGCTGTTTCGCTTCCCCGGAGTGCCAACACTCACTCTGCCGAAAGCGGCGATCATCCGAGCGGCGGTTCCCACTTTTGCGTCGGCTTCGCAAACGGCGCCCCGGCAGACGCGCTCGTGCGACGTACTCGTGCGACGGTCGCCGGCGAGCACGTCGAAAGACGCCGATATCGTGCTCGAATCGACCCCGTTTCGCTTCGCCGGAGTGCTGCCAGTCACGGCGCAGAAAACGGCGAACAAGTGTTTTTTTTTTTTTTTTTCCTAGAATTTGTGTTATAGAAGGCACATTTGATATCGGACGATAATTTTCAACTTTATCACGCGCACCGATTTTCGTGTAGAGGTTTGCAAGTTTATGGGAATTTCTCCACTTGGAATAATGCGATTTAGTAGTACTACGAGAACTTCATGGATGTACTCAAGGGTACGGGGCAAGTCAGTTACGTCAACACCTGCAGATTTTTTACACTTCAAACTGAAAATTGTTGGTTGTGAGTCCTCGTGTGATATTAAAGGCCGATTCGCTAACACATAGAACAAAGAAAGAAAGGAAGAAAAAACGCCCGCGCTCGCTCAAGAAACCTGGGTTCGCAACAAGTGGCAACAACAAGCAACCGAGCGAGTGCGCCAAAACCCGTGGCGGCCGAACAAACGCGAAGTCCCAACCGCGTCAGCCGGGGCGGCACGGGACAGGAAAAATCACTTCAGCCGGGGCGGCGGGGCACCGAATAAACCTCGTCACCTCGTCGCAGGATAAAAGAGGAAACAAAAAGTCTAAACAGCGTCTGCTGGAGCGAATGCGTAATAAAACAACAACAACAACAAAAAAAAAAACACCCGCGCTCAAGAAGTCTGCAATCACCACAAAAGGCGACTGTGACCGAGCAGCGTCAGCCGGGGCCGTGCGGAAACGGAAAAACCGCGACTACCGGGGCGTCGAGGCACCGAAAAATCCACTTCAGCCGCGGCGAAAAAAAAAACAAAAAGAAAGACGGAGGGGGGGGGGGGAACCACGTCTGCCGGGGCGAAGGAAAAAAAAAAAACGCGTCTGCCGGGGCGAGCCCGGGTGCGGCACCACCGGGAAAACTGTGGCAAACAGACATGGCGATCGAGTGAGTGGGCCGCCAGCCAGGCTCAGCCAAAAAGTGCAAAGTCCGAACTGCGTCAGCCGGGGCGGCAAAAACCACGTCAGCCGGGGCGGCGCAAAAAACCGCGTCTGCCGGGGCGGCACGAAACCGCGTCAGCCGGGGCGGCGCGAAAACTGCGTCAGCCGGGGCGAAAGAAAAAAAAAAAAAAACGCGTCTGCCGGGGCGAGCCCGGGTGCGGCACCACCGGGAAAACTGTGGCAAACAGACATGGCGATCGAGTGAGTGGGCCGCCAGCCAGGCACAGCCGAAAAGTGCAAAGTCCGAACCGTGTCAGCCGGGGCGGCAAAAAACCGCGTCAGCCGGGGCGGCGCAAAAAACCGCGTCTGCCGGGGCGGCACGAAACCGCGTCTGCCGGGGCGGCGCGAAAACTGCGTCAGCCGGGGCGAGCCCGGGTGCGGCACCACCGGGAAAACTGTGGCAAACAGACATGGCGATCGAGTGAGTGGGCCGCCAGCCAGGCTCAGCCAAAAAGTGCCAAGTCCGAACTGCGTCAGCCGGGGCGGCAAAAAACCGCGTCAGCCGGGGCGGCGCAAAAAACCGCGTCTGCCGGGGCGGCGCGAAAACCGCGTCTGCCGGGGCGGCGCGAAAACTGCGTCAGCCGGGGCGAAAGAAAAAAAAAAACGCGTCTGCCGGGGCGAGCCCGGGTGCGGCACCACCGGGAAAACTGTGGCAAACAGACATGGCGATCGAGTGAGTGGGCCGCCAGCAAGGCTCAGCCAAAAAGTGCTAAGTCCGAACTGCGTCAGCTGGGGCGGCAAAAAACCGCGTCTGCCGGGGCGGCACGAAACCGCGTCAGCCGGGGCGGCGCGAAAACCGCGTCTGCCGGGGCGGCACGAAACCGCGTCAGCCGGGGCGGCGCGAAAACTGCGTCAGCCGGGGCGAGCCCGGGTGCGGCACCACCGGGAAAACTGTGGCAAACAGACATGGCGATCGAGTGAGTGGGCCGCCAGCCAGGCACAGCCGAAAAGTGCTAAGTCCGAACTGCGTCAGCCGGGGCGGCAAAAACCGCGTCAGCCGGGGCGGCGCGAAAACCGCGTCTGCCGGGGCGGCACGAAACCGCGTCAGCCGGGGCGGCGCGAAAACTGCGTCAGCCGGGGCGAGCCCGGGTGCGGCACCACCGGGAAAACTGTGGCTAACAGACATGGCGATCGAGTGAGTGGGCCACCAGCCAGGCTCAGCCAAAAAGTGCTAAGTCCGAACTGCGTCAGCCGGGGCGGCAAAAACCGCGTCAGCCGGGGCGGCGCAAAAAACCGCGTCTGCCGGGGCGGCACGAAACCGCGTCAGCCGGGGCGGCGCGAAAACTGCGTCAGCCGGGGCGAAAGAAAAAAAAAAAACGCGTCTGCCGGGGCGAGCCCGGGTGCGGCACCACCGGGAAAACTGTGGCAAACAGACATGGCGATCGAGTGAGTGGGCCGCCAGCCAGGCACAGCCGAAAAGTGCCAAGTCCGAACTGCGTCAGCCGGGGCGGCAAAAAACCGCGTCAGCCGGGGCGGCGCAAAAAACCGCGTCTGCCGGGGCGGCACGAAACCGCGTCAGCCGGGGCGGCGCGAAAACTGCGTCAGCCGGGGCGAGCCCGGGTGCGGCACCACCGGGAAAACTGTGGCAAACAGACATGGCGATCGAGTGAGTGGGCCGCCAGCCAGGCTCAGCCAAAAAGTGCCAAGTCCGAACTGCGTCAGCCGGGGCGGCGCAAAAAACCGCGTCTGCCGGGGCGGCGCGAAAACCGCGTCTGCCGGGGCGGCGCGAAAACTGCGTCAGCCGGGGCGAAAGAAAAAAAAAACGCGTCTGCCGGGGCGGCAAAAAACCGCGTCTGCCGGGGCGGCACGAAACCGCGTCAGCCGGG
>NW_027465070.1:20000-32500 GCF_043290135.1 Rhipicephalus microplus
TGGCACTCGGCCAAACAGTGGCCAAGAAGGGCGCTTTTCAGCGCACGCTTGGACTCCAAAACTCTGCCGCGCCTTTTTCGGCTGCCGCAAATCGAGCAAACGGTGTGTTTCGGACGGCGTTTCGCTTCCGCTACTTGCGAGTGCTTTCGTGGTCCACCCCTCTATAAATACTCGGGAGGCGTCGAAGCCGGTTCTCCAAGCCGGACCCGTAGGTATCGTTGTGTGCTCGCTCTCATTGGCCCGCCTAACCAGAAAATGCCTGCGGTACACCCATTTGGATAAGAGTGCACGCAGATGCGGGCCTCGACGGCTACACATTTCCTCGGGCGGCCGCCTCCCGGCCTCCGTGGAGCGCGGGATGCACGGTCCCATCGACAAGCCTCTCCCGTTTTTACCGTGGCGTCGCGGTTCACCACGGCGGGCGGGTCGGTCTCCTCCGCATAAAAAGGGGGACCCCCGCTTTTTGTTCCACGAAATCGCACAAGCTTTTTTCGCATCCACGGTTTGCCACCGCACACCAAAATGCCGATCCGGCTGCCTACTTTAGCCAACAGGTGGAGCCAGGCGCGCCGTACTTGCGCGGCACTTCCCACGTCCACCGAAGTCGGTGCCAAGGACCACTTTCGGCGCCGGAGCCGCGTACGAGCCTACTCGAGGCGGAAGAACGAAGCCAGCAAGGGCCTGGCCGCAAGTGCGTTCAATTGTCGGGACGTCCAAGTCCCTCGTTCTTCCGTGCTTCCTCTTTCGGCAAGTCGTTGCGGCACCTTCCCAAAGCGCGCAGACCCGCTAATCGCGACGAGCGCGACGTGGCCGTGCCGCCTTTCCCTCGGCAGCAAGCAAAACGCCTGGCAACGTCGACGCTCCCCTAACCGCGATCTCGCACCGTGTTTCGTGTGGCGAATTCAAAAGCCGGCCGGCGCTGCTGCAACCATTACGGTCGGTACGCATACGCCGCGGAGGGCGGGACGGTCATCGGAGCGTGCGGTTCCTCCATCGAGTACTGCGCACCTCGGCCGTCGCATCGCCGTGCCATGACCGGCCGCGCGTCAACGCGAACCGGTGCCAGCGAGATCCCTCGCCTGCAAGAACCGACCGGCAGCCTCCGTCACCCGAGGACGCGGAGGCGCTTGCCGCGGACGGCGGGACGGTATGCACTGGTGCACAGCGGACCCGTCACATCGCCAGTTCCTTGACCGACCGCCGACGCTTGTGCCGTTCCTCTCGTACTTGGCAGTCGCCGCGCGATTGTCGGGTCTCGTTCTTGCACGCTCGAACGGTCGGGAGGGCACTCGGCTGGCGTTTCGGGAACGCGCAGCCTCGCCTTCTACCGACGTAACCACGACTCGCCGTTCGCGCTCCGCCGCTCCTGTTTACAGTACTAGGCGGTCCCGCAGCGGTCGGGTCGCGCATTTCGAGCGCTTCGAGCCACGGTGCAGTGGCGGGTCGAAAGCCGACCTATGAGTGCGTTGCGCCGTTTGTACCCGCGTCCGCCACCTGGCCGACCGTCCAAGGTCGCGGTGTTGGCGTCCGCTGGGCGCAACAATTTGTCACGGGGTGCCGCTCCACATTCAGGCAGCCCCGTGGGGAAAAGCCGACCCCGCGTCCAAACGGGGTCAGCGGCAGAAAGTGTCGGGCGCAGACGCAGCTGAGGCGCTCACCCTTCACAATCCGTTAATGATCCTTCCGCAGGTTCACCTACGGAAACCTTGTTACGACTTTTACTTCCTCTAAATGATCAAGTTTGGTCATCTTTCCAACAGACCGGCGCAACCGAAAGGCCGCGCCGGACATCGGTCCGAAGACCTCACTAAATCATTCAATCGGTAGTAGCGACGGGCGGTGTGTACAAAGGGCAGGGACGTAATCAACGCGAGCTTATGACTCGCGCTTACTGGGAATTCCTCGTTCAAGGGGAACAATTGCAAGCCCCTATCCCAATCACGAAAGAAGTTCCACGGGTTACCCAGTCTTTTCAGACAGGGATAAAGACACGCTGCTTCCTTCAGTGTAGCGCGCGTGCGGCCCCGGACATCTAAGGGCATCACAGACCTGTTATTGCTCTGTTTCGTGCGGCTAGGAGCCGCTTGTCCCTCTAAGAAGGTTGTAAGGTGCTGGGAACCCCGCACCTATTTAATAGGCTAGAGTCTCGTTCGTTATCGGAATTAACCAGACAAATCGCTCCACCAACTAAGAACGGCCATGCACCACCATCCACCGAATCAAGAAAGAGCTCTCAATCTGTCAATCCTCCCAGTGTCCGGGCCGGGTAAGTTTTCCCGTGTTGAGTCAAATTAAGCCGCAGGCTCCACTCCTGGTGGTGCCCTTCCGTCAATTCCTTTAAGTTTCAGCTTTGCAACCATACTTCCCCCGGAACCCAAATACTTTGGTTTCCCGGAAGCTGCCCGCCGAGTCATTTGAGTAACTCAGGCGGATCGCTGGTTGGCATCGTTTATGGTCAGAACTAGGGCGGTATCTGATCGCCTTCGAACCTCTGACTTTCGTTCTTGATCAATGAAAACATTCTTGGCAAATGCTTTCGCAGTAGTTCGTCTTGCGACGGTCCAAGAATTTCACCTCTAGCGCCGCAATACGAATGCCCCCGTCCGTCCCTCTTAATCATTACCTCGTATTCCAAAAACCAACAGAACAGAAACGAGGTCTTGTTCTATTATTCCATGCAAGTTTATTCAGGCGACTCGCCTGCGTTGAGCACTCTAATTTTTTCAAAGTAAAAGCACCGGCCATCTCGAGGCACACAATGAAGTGCACCAAGAAAGAACCGGCATGATGTTCAGTCCGAGCCGTCGCATCGGGTAGATGCACTACTCGTCTGGAACTGAGATCCAACTACGAGCTTTTTAACCGCAGCAGCTTTAGTATACGCTATTGGAGCTGGAATTACCGCGGCTGCTGGCACCAGACTTGCCCTCCAATTGATCCTCGTTAAAGGATTTAGAGTGTACTCATTTCAATTACGGGGCCTCAAAAGAGTCCCGTATTGTTATTTTTCGTCACTACCTCCCCGTGCCGGGAGTGGGTAATTTGCGCGCCTGCTGCCTTCCTTGGATGTGGTAGCCGTTTCTCAGGCTCCCTCTCCGGAATCGAACCCTGATTCTCCGTTACCCGTAACAACCATGGTAAGCAAGTAACCTACCATCGAAAGTTGATAAGGCAGACACTTGAAAGAAACGTCGCCGGCTCGTGGCCATGCGATCAGCACAAAGTTATCCAGAGTCACCACACAATACGGGCCGAAACCCGATCGATCTTGGTCTAATAAAAGCACCCGTTACCCAAAGGGCTCCAGGCTCACTGCATGTATTAGCTCTAGAATTGCCACAGTTATCCAAGTAGGAAGAAACGATCTAAGGAACCATAACTGATTTAATGAGCCATTCGCGGTTTCGCCTTATTTCGGCATGTACTTAGACATGCATGGCTTAATCTTTGAGACAAGCATATGATTACTGGCAGGATCAACCAGGTAATCGTTCGACTGCGCGTCCGTCCTCGCCCTCGGCGGGCCGGACGCAGTCTGTGTGCGGCGGAGGCCACCTTCAGGCGCCCCAACACGCTTATTTTGCACTCCGAGATGACGGCGTTCGAGCTCGCTACGGCACAACCTTCCCGAAAGACGAGTGGGAGCCGTGCGGCAAGAAGCACGTTCATGCTCGCTCTTTTTCGTTGCATCGACTCGGTCGCGCCGTGCGGGTTGCCCAAGCCCGCTGCACTGTCGGTGGACCGGCCGGAACTAGCAACGGAGCCGAGACTGCAAAGCCGCCAGACGACGGGTCACGCCCGCGTCTTCGGCGCTTTCGCATCTGAATCGCCCGAGGACGACACGGAACACACCTCGATATCGTGGTAAAACGGCACCGTCCGACAACCAGCCCCTAACGCATCAAGCGGATGAGGCTGCAGACGACTGCCGTGGATTCCCCTGGAGCAGACCCGAGGACACGCTTGACGAGGCCGAAGCCCGCCGCATATCAGACACCCGGTCGCTTTCGCGTACGCCGCTCACGAGAACCCCCACATAATAGCAGCGATAAGTACCCAGACCTCCTTGGGCCCTAATACGAGCGTACTCGAGAAAATTTCACCGCGGGTGTGCCCCGAAACGTGTGGCATGTTGAGCGTGCCACAAGTCTACGTCGCTCTCAAACCCGCCGAGGTCGTAGAATTTGCGACCCTACTCACGAAATTCCCACCGAGGATACGGCCGCAAACGTACCGCACCTTGGGTAGGCCACGAGTTTGTGCAACACTACGCTGACGGCACAGCACCGAGGTCGTGCGCGCACGCACGGGAAAATTCCGCCGCGGTTTCTGCCGAAAACGTGAGGCACCACGACTCTCCGCAAGTTCGCGTCGACTGCGAAAGACCGAAGTCGTGAACGACGTGTCCGCTACTCGCCGCCGACACGCTGGACACCAAACGTACAACGACTCGACGGCGTCGTAGAGGCCCACGACGCGGTTTTCCTTAACGACGTCTCGGCGTGGCACCGACAGGTTAGAACGGCCGACCAACGTTCCCTGTCCGCCGTTCGGCTCAGTCGAAGGGCTCGGCGACTTCGGCAACGCTGCGAAGCCGCACGGTGACGCACGCCATGTCCCCATTTTTTTTTTTCTTTCTGCGTCTGCCGGGGTGCCCCTATAATAGCAGCGATAAGCACCCAGACCGCCGTGGGTCGCTCGCCCCGGCTGACGTGGTTTTTCGTACTCCTGCGGCGGTCGCCGTCAAGCACGTCCAAATACGCTACTTTCGTGGGCGCATTCACGCTCTTTCGCTTCGCCGGAGTGCCAGCACTCACTCTGCCAAAAACGGCGAACATCCGAGCGGCGGTTCCCACTTTTGCGTCGGCGTCGCAAACCCCGCCCCGGCAGACGAGGTTTGCCGTACTCGTGCGACGGTGGCCGGCGGGCACGTCGAAAGACGCCGATATCGTGCGCGAATTGGCGCACCTTGGCTTCACCGGAGTGCCGCCACTGACTCCTCCAAAAACGGCGAAGATCCGAGCGGCGCTTCCCACTTTCGCATCGGCGTCCCGAACTCCGCCCCGGCTGACGCGGTTTACCGTACTCGTGCGACGGTCGCCGGCGAGCACGTGGAAAGACGCCGATATCGTGCCCGAATCGGCTCCGTTCGGCTTCGCCGGAGTGCCAGCACTGGCTCGGCGAAAGACGACGAACATCCGAGCGACGGTTCTCACTATTGCGTACGCGTCGCAAACCCCGCCCCGGCAGACGCACTTTGCCGTACTCGTGCGACGGTCGCCGGCGAGCACGTAGAAAGACGCCGATATCGTGCCGGAATCGGCCCCGTTTGGCTTCGCCGGAGTGCCAGCACTCACTCGGCCACAAACGGCGAACATCCGAGCGGCGGTTCCCACTTAGCCGTCGGCGTCCCGAACTCCGCCCCGGCAGACGCGGTTGCCGAGCTCGTGCGACTAGCGACCGCGAAGCCGTCTCGCGACGCCGCTTTCGTGCGCGGCTCCCACTGCGACCTGGGTCACCCGAGGTCGACGAGCAAAAAAGAATGTCGAAAAAAATTTTTTTTTTTTTTGCGTCTGCCGGGGTGCCCCTATAATAGCAGCGATAAGCACCCAGACCGCCATGGGTCGCTCGCCCCGGCTGACGTGGTTTTTCGTTTTCCTGCGGTGGTCGTCGTCAAGCACGTCCAAACACGCCACTTTCGTGGGCGCATTCGCGCTCTTTCGCTTCGCCGGAGTGCCAGCACTCACTCTGCCAAAAACGGCGAACATCCGAGCGGCGGTTCCCACTTTTGCGTCGGCGTCGCAAACCCCGCCCCGGCAGACGAGGTTTGCCGTACTCGTGCGACGGTGGCCGGCGGGCACGTCGAAAGACGCCGATATCGTGCGCGAATTGGCGCACCTTGGCTTCACCGGAGTGCCGCCACTGACTCCTCCAAAAACGGCGAAGATCCGAGCGGCGCTTCCCACTTTCGCATCGGCGTCCCGAACTCCGCCCCGGCTGACGCGGTTTACCGTACTCGTGCGACGGTCGCCGGCGAGCACGTGGAAAGACGCCGATATCGTGCCCGAATCGGCTCCGTTCGGCTTCGCCGGATTGCCAGCACTGGCTCGGCGAAAGACGACGAACATCCGAGCGACGGTTCTCACTATTGCGTACGCGTCGCAAACCCCGCCCCGGCAGACGCACTTTGCCGTACTCGTGCGACGGTCGCCGGCGAGCACGTAGAAAGACGCCGATATCGTGCCGGAATCGGCCCCGTTTGGCTTCGCCGGAGTGCCAGCACTCACTCGGCCACAAACGGCGAACATCCGAGCGGCGGTTCCCACTTAGCCGTCGGCGTCCCGAACTCCGCCCCGGCAGACGCGGTTGCCGAGCTCGTGCGACTAGCGACCGCGAAGCCGTCTCGCGACGCCGCTTTCGTGCGCGGCTCCCACTGCGACCTGGGTCACCCGAGGTCGACGAGCAAAAAAGAATGTCGAAAAAAAATTTTTTTTTTTTTTGCGTCTGCCGGGGTGCCCCTATAATAGCAGCGATAAGCACCCAGACCGCCATGGGTCGCTCGCCCCGGCTGACGTGGTTTTTCGTTTTCCTGCGGTGGTCGTCGTCAAGCACGTCCAAACACGCCACTTTCGTGGGCGCATTCGCGCTCTTTCGCTTCGCCGGAGTGCCAGCACTCACTCTGCCAAAAACGGCGAACATCCTAGTGGCGGTTCCCACTTTTGCGTCGGCGTCGCCAACCCCGCCCCGGCATACGCGGTTTGCCGTACTCGTGCGGCGGTGGCCGGCGGGCACGTCGAAAGACACCGATATCGTGCGCGAGTCGAT
Source organism: Rhipicephalus microplus (assembly GCF_043290135.1). NCBI lineage: Eukaryota > Metazoa > Arthropoda > Arachnida > Ixodida > Ixodidae > Rhipicephalus > Rhipicephalus microplus. Next base: position 26,826 of record NW_027465070.1, read on the forward strand.
GCTTCTTGGTCTCGCAGGAGGGCCGCCACTCACTCCTGCAAAAACGGCGAAGATCCGAGCGGCGCTTCCCACTTTTTCGTCGGCGTCGCAAACCTCGCCCCGGCAGACGCGCTTTGCCGTACTCGTGCGACGGTCGCCGGCGAGCACGTCGAAATACGCCGATATCGTGCCCGAATCGGCCCCGTTTCGCTTCGCCGGAGTGCCAGCACTCGCTCGGCCAAAGACGACGAACATCCGAGCGACGGTTCCCACTATTGCGTACGCGTCGCGAACCCCGCCCCGGCAGACGCGGTTTGCCGTACTCGTGCGGCGGTGGCCGGCGGGCACGTCGAAAGACGCCGATATCGTGCACGAATTGGCGCTCCTTGGCTTCACCGGAGTGCCAGCACTCACTCGGCCAAAAACGGCGAACATCCGAGCAGCGGTACCCACTTAGCCGTCGGCATCCCGAACTCCGCGCCGGCTGACGCGGTTGCCGAGCTCGTGCGACTAGCGACCGCGAACGCGTCTCGCGACGCCGCTTTCGTGCGCGGCTCCCATTGCGACCTGGGTTACCCGAGCTCGACCAGCAAAAAAGAAGGTCGAAAATTTTTTTTTTTTTTTCTGCGTCTGCCGGGGTGCCCCTATAATAGCAGCGATAAGCACCCAGACCGCCGTGTGTCGCTCGCCCCGGCTGACGTGGTTTTTCGTACTCCTGCAGCGGTCGCCGTCACGCACGTCCAAATACGCCACTTTCGTGGGCGCATTCGCGCTCTTTCGCGTCGCCGGAGTGCCAGCACTCACTCTGCCAAAAACGGCCAACATCCGAGCGGCGGTTCCCACTTTTGCGTCGGCGTCGTAAACCCCGCCCCGGCAGACGCGGTTTGCCCTACTCGTGCGACGGTCGCCGGCGAGCGCGTCGAAAGACGCCGATATCGTGCGCTAATTGGCGCTCCCTGGCTTCTCCGGAGTGCCGCCACTCACTCCTCCAAAAACGGCGAAGATCCGAGCGGCGTTCTCCACTTTCGCATCGGCGTCCCGAACTCCGCCCGGGCTGACGCGGTTTACCGTACTCGTGCGACGGTCGCCGGCGGGCACGTCGAAAGACGCCGATATCGTGCCGTAATCGGCCCCGTTTGGCTTCGCCCGTGTGCCAGCACTCACTCGGCCAAAAACGGCGAACATCCGAGCAGCGTTTCCCACTTTCGCATCGGCGTCCCGAAGCCCGCCCCGGCAGACGCGGTTTGCCCTACTCGAGCGACGGTCGCCGGCGATCACGTCGAAAGGCGCCGAATTCGTGCACGAATCGATGCTTCTTGGTCTCGCAGGAGGGCCGCCACTCACTCCTGCAAAAACGGCGAAGATCCGAGTTGCGCTTCCCACTTTTTCGTCGGCGTCCCGAACTACGCCCCGGCTGACGCGGTTTACCGTACTCGTGCGACGGTCGCCGGCGGGCACTTCAAAATACGCCGATTTCGTGGGCGCATTCACGCTGTTTCGCTTCCCCGGAGTGCCAACACTCACTCTGCCGAAAGCGGCGATCATCCGAGCGGCGGTTCCCACTTTTGCGTCGGCTTCGCAAACGGCGCCCCGGCAGACGCGCTCGTGCGACGTACTCGTGCGACGGTCGCCGGCGAGCACGTCGAAAGACGCCGATATCGTGCTCGAATCGACCCCGTTTCGCTTCGCCGGAGTGCTGCCAGTCACGGCGCAGAAAACGGCGAACAAGTGTTTTTTTTTTTTTTTTTCCTAGAATTTGTGTTATAGAAGGCACATTTGATATCGGACGATAATTTTCAACTTTATCACGCGCACCGATTTTCGTGTAGAGGTTTGCAAGTTTATGGGAATTTCTCCACTTGGAATAATGCGATTTAGTAGTACTACGAGAACTTCATGGATGTACTCAAGGGTACGGGGCAAGTCAGTTACGTCAACACCTGCAGATTTTTTACACTTCAAACTGAAAATTGTTGGTTGTGAGTCCTCGTGTGATATTAAAGGCCGATTCGCTAACACATAGAACAAAGAAAGAAAGGAAGAAAAAACGCCCGCGCTCGCTCAAGAAACCTGGGTTCGCAACAAGTGGCAACAACAAGCAACCGAGCGAGTGCGCCAAAACCCGTGGCGGCCGAACAAACGCGAAGTCCCAACCGCGTCAGCCGGGGCGGCACGGGACAGGAAAAATCACTTCAGCCGGGGCGGCGGGGCACCGAATAAACCTCGTCACCTCGTCGCAGGATAAAAGAGGAAACAAAAAGTCTAAACAGCGTCTGCTGGAGCGAATGCGTAATAAAACAACAACAACAACAAAAAAAAAAAACACCCGCGCTCAAGAAGTCTGCAATCACCACAAAAGGCGACTGTGACCGAGCAGCGTCAGCCGGGGCCGTGCGGAAACGGAAAAACCGCGACTACCGGGGCGTCGAGGCACCGAAAAATCCACTTCAGCCGCGGCGAAAAAAAAAAACAAAAAGAAAGACGGAGGGGGGGGGGGGGAACCACGTCTGCCGGGGCGAAGGAAAAAAAAAAACGCGTCTGCCGGGGCGAGCCCGGGTGCGGCACCACCGGGAAAACTGTGGCAAACAGACATGGCGATCGAGTGAGTGGGCCGCCAGCCAGGCTCAGCCAAAAAGTGCAAAGTCCGAACTGCGTCAGCCGGGGCGGCAAAAACCACGTCAGCCGGGGCGGCGCAAAAAACCGCGTCTGCCGGGGCGGCACGAAACCGCGTCAGCCGGGGCGGCGCGAAAACTGCGTCAGCCGGGGCGAAAGAAAAAAAAAAAAAAAACGCGTCTGCCGGGGCGAGCCCGGGTGCGGCACCACCGGGAAAACTGTGGCAAACAGACATGGCGATCGAGTGAGTGGGCCGCCAGCCAGGCACAGCCGAAAAGTGCAAAGTCCGAACCGTGTCAGCCGGGGCGGCAAAAAACCGCGTCAGCCGGGGCGGCGCAAAAAACCGCGTCCGCCGGGGCGGCACGAAACCGCGTCTGCCGGGGCGGCGCGAAAACTGCGTCAGCCGGGGCGAGCCCGGGTGCGGCACCACCGGGAAAACTGTGGCAAACAGACATGGCGATCGAGTGAGTGGGCCGCCAGCCAGGCTCAGCCAAAAAGTGCCAAGTCCGAACTGCGTCAGCCGGGGCGGCAAAAAACCGCGTCAGCCGGGGCGGCGCAAAAAACCGCGTCTGCCGGGGCGGCGCGAAAACCGCGTCTGCCGGGGCGGCGCGAAAACTGCGTCAGCCGGGGCGAAAGAAAAAAAAAAACGCGTCTGCCGGGGCGAGCCCGGGTGCGGCACCACCGGGAAAACTGTGGCAAACAGACATGGCGATCGAGTGAGTGGGCCGCCAGCAAGGCTCAGCCAAAAAGTGCTAAGTCCGAACTGCGTCAGCTGGGGCGGCAAAAAACCGCGTCTGCCGGGGCGGCACGAAACCGCGTCAGCCGGGGCGGCGCGAAAACCGCGTCTGCCGGGGCGGCACGAAACCGCGTCAGCCGGGGCGGCGCGAAAACTGCGTCAGCCGGGGCGAGCCCGGGTGCGGCACCACCGGGAAAACTGTGGCAAACAGACATGGCGATCGAGTGAGTGGGCCGCCAGCCAGGCACAGCCGAAAAGTGCTAAGTCCGAACTGCGTCAGCCGGGGCGGCAAAAACCGCGTCAGCCGGGGCGGCGCGAAAACCGCGTCTGCCGGGGCGGCACGAAACCGCGTCAGCCGGGGCGGCGCGAAAACTGCGTCAGCCGGGGCGAGCCCGGGTGCGGCACCACCGGGAAAACTGTGGCTAACAGACATGGCGATCGAGTGAGTGGGCCACCAGCCAGGCTCAGCCAAAAAGTGCTAAGTCCGAACTGCGTCAGCCGGGGCGGCAAAAACCGCGTCAGCCGGGGCGGCGCAAAAAACCGCGTCTGCCGGGGCGGCACGAAACCGCGTCAGCCGGGGCGGCGCGAAAACTGCGTCAGCCGGGGCGAAAGAAAAAAAAAAAACGCGTCTGCCGGGGCGAGCCCGGGTGCGGCACCACCGGGAAAACTGTGGCAAACAGACATGGCGATCGAGTGAGTGGGCCGCCAGCCAGGCACAGCCGAAAAGTGCCAAGTCCGAACTGCGTCAGCCGGGGCGGCAAAAAACCGCGTCAGCCGGGGCGGCGCAAAAAACCGCGTCTGCCGGGGCGGCACGAAACCGCGTCAGCCGGGGCGGCGCGAAAACTGCGTCAGCCGGGGCGAGCCCGGGTGCGGCACCACCGGGAAAACTGTGGCAAACAGACATGGCGATCGAGTGAGTGGGCCGCCAGCCAGGCTCAGCCAAAAAGTGCCAAGTCCGAACTGCGTCAGCCGGGGCGGCGCAAAAAACCGCGTCTGCCGGGGCGGCGCGAAAACCGCGTCTGCCGGGGCGGCGCGAAAACTGCGTCAGCCGGGGCGAAAGAAAAAAAAAACGCGTCTGCCGGGGCGGCAAAAAACCGCGTCTGCCGGGGCGGCACGAAACCGCGTCAGCCGGGGCGGCGCGAAAACCGCGTCTGCCGGGGCGGCACGAAACCGCGTCAGCCGGGGCGAGCCCGGGTGCGGCACCACCGGGAAAACTGTGGCAAACAGACATGGCGATCGAGTGAGTGGGCCGCCAGCCAGGCACAGCCGAAAAGTGCTAAGTCCGAACTGCGTCAGCCGGGGCGGCAAAAACCGCGTCAGCCGGGGCGGCGCAAAAACCGCGTCTGCCGGGGCGAATGCAAAAAAAACAAAGAAAAAAGCCCGCGCTTAATCAAAAGAAAACAAAGAAAAAAGCTTGCGCTTAATCAAAAGAAAACAAACAAAAAAAGTTCGCGCTTAAGCCTGGCGGTGGAACCACCGGGGCAAACAGACCTGGCGATCGAGTGAGTGGGCCGCCAGCCGGGGTGAGCCAAAAAGTGCAAAGTCGGAACCGCGTCAGCCGGGGCGGCGCGAAAACCGCGTCAGCCGGGGCGGCGCAAAAACTGCGTCAGCCGGGGCGGCACGGAAAAACGAAAACCGCGTCAGCCGGGGCGGCACGGAAAAACGAAAACCACGTCAGCCGGGGCGACATCAAAATGAGGAAAAAAAAAAAAAACTGCCTTAGGACACCTGCGTACACTTTCATGCGTTTGGGCATATCTCTCTGTAACACGCGCGCCCCTCGTTACGCGCGGCACTCTGTTTTCTCCGACACCCATATTTCGGCGGCATGTGGCACGCGCGCCCGTCCCTACGCACGGCACACCGCAGTGCTTTCTCGATATTTTTCTTTTCCTCCAACACCGTCATCTATAGGCTTTTAGTGACCTGTTGCTCGTGGCAAAAGTTCGCTAGCTCTGACACCTCTTGCATGCGCACCGTTTTTGCGCACGGTGCTATGCCGCAAAGCACGGCAGTCGCATGCGTTTCTCTCAGGCACCTCTTTTTTGACACAACGCTGTGGTGCTTAGAAACACACCCGCCGCTTTTGCGCACAGAACTCCACCGTACAGCACGGTAGTCACGTTTGTTCCACACGAACAGCAGTGTGCATCGTGCTACGACACTTTGAAAGCTTTTTCTTCCGAGTCTCGACCGCGCTGTTCCTTTCGTACTTGGCGCGGTTTTGGGACCAGCTTTGTTTTAAACCCCTACTGCGCGCCGTTCCTTTCGTACTTGGCGCGGTTCAGGGTTTGTTTCGAGCCCTTAGCCGCGCTGTTCCCTCCGTACTTGGCGCGGTTTAGGGTCG
>NW_027465070.1:37500-50000 GCF_043290135.1 Rhipicephalus microplus
GCAACCCTGTACAGGGCCACTTCTTCACAAGGCTGGCAATCGGCTTCCCCGCTGCACGCGTGCGGCGCACAACCGGTGTGACGTGGAAGTGACGGGACACGTTCGTAAACCCATCGCGAACCGAGTACGACGCCCTACCAAGTGCGCCCGCAACCCTGTACAGGGTCACATCTTCACAAGGCTGGCAAGCGGCATTCCGCTGCGCGCGTGCGTCGTCCGAGCAGTTGCGTGATAAACGACCGTGTCGAAAGCCCAAACACCGCCGAGGCCAGTCGCCGCCGCCGCAAGGGCAGCCACGCAGCCTGGCGAGAGGCATCGTCTCGTGTAGCGTCGCCCCCGCCCCAACTGGAGTGGCCCAGTTTTTTGAACGGGACGGGAACTGCGAAGCACTTAGACCGACGGCGGACTACGACGAGAACGCCTTAAGCTTCGCCAACGTTTCGCCAACTCGTGCGGGAGACTTTTTCCGCTTCGCGGCAAGTCGTCGCGCCGTGCTCTCCGCATCAACCGCGTACGCAGCGAACCGCAAACGTCGGGCGCAGCCTCCTCACCTCCCTGCGCTTTGCGCGCGAACGTTCCCTGTTCGCGCGGCAAAGCCTGGAGGAGGCACGGCCCCGCAGCGTGTTCGAGCGCCCGGTCTACGGGACACCCTGCTTACTTCGAGGGCAACAAGCGCAACGCAAGGCTGCGATCTCGCGCACTTTGCGCACGGCTGGAGAAGCTTTGCTGGCCGGCTTTCGCTCCTCGTGTTTACCGTGCGTTAAAGTTGCGCGTCCGTGGCTCTCGCAGCTCTTGCGCGCCCGGTCGCAGAGAGGAGTACGCAACCTCGACCGCACTTTCCCTGCAGGCTTCCTTCCGACTCGAAGTCCTGCGGCGGTCTCAACGAGGTGCCACATCCTCAATGCAGTCGGTCGCCCCCGTTTCGGTTGGGCTCTGGCACGACGGTCGCCACCGTCTCGCCCTTGAGTGGCCGCTGTTGGCGCTCGCTGTGAGGTGTTCAGCGTGCTGTCCGTGTTGCCGACGCGGTCAAAACGAGTCGACGGCTCACGTTCCCTTGTGCGCCGAAGGCTCTCTTGATATGTGATCCGACCCTCAGACAGACGAAGCCAAGGGAAGACCCAAGGCCGCAATGTGCGTTCAAAGAATCAGTGCTCAGTGTGTCCTGCAATTCACACCAAGTCTCGCAGCTGGCTGCGTTCTTCATCGACCCGAGAACCGAGTGATCCACCGCTTAGAGTCGTGAAAAAGTGTTTGTTCAATTCCGTACAGTCAAAACCAAACGTTTCTGGCACTCGGCCAAACAGTGGCCAAGAAGGGCGCTTTTCAGCGCACGCTTGGACTCCAAAACTCTGCCGCGCCTTTTTCGGCTGCCGCAAATCGAGCAAACGGTGTGTTTCGGACGGCGTTTCGCTTCCGCTACTTGCGAGTGCTTTCGTGGTCCACCCCTCTATAAATACTCGGGAGGCGTCGAAGCCGGTTCTCCAAGCCGGACCCGTAGGTATCGTTGTGTGCTCGCTCTCATTGGCCCGCCTAACCAGAAAATGCCTGCGGTACACCCATTTGGATAAGAGTGCACGCAGATGCGGGCCTCGACGGCTACACATTTCCTCGGGCGGCCGCCTCCCGGCCTCCGTGGAGCGCGGGATGCACGGTCCCATCGACAAGCCTCTCCCGTTTTTACCGTGGCGTCGCGGTTCACCACGGCGGGCGGGTCGGTCTCCTCCGCATAAAAAGGGGGACCCCCGCTTTTTGTTCCACGAAATCGCACAAGCTTTTTTCGCATCCACGGTTTGCCACCGCACACCAAAATGCCGATCCGGCTGCCTACTTTAGCCAACAGGTGGAGCCAGGCGCGCCGTACTTGCGCGGCACTTCCCACGTCCACCGAAGTCGGTGCCAAGGACCACTTTCGGCGCCGGAGCCGCGTACGAGCCTACTCGAGGCGGAAGAACGAAGCCAGCAAGGGCCTGGCCGCAAGTGCGTTCAATTGTCGGGACGTCCAAGTCCCTCGTTCTTCCGTGCTTCCTCTTTCGGCAAGTCGTTGCGGCACCTTCCCAAAGCGCGCAGACCCGCTAATCGCGACGAGCGCGACGTGGCCGTGCCGCCTTTCCCTCGGCAGCAAGCAAAACGCCTGGCAACGTCGACGCTCCCCTAACCGCGATCTCGCACCGTGTTTCGTGTGGCGAATTCAAAAGCCGGCCGGCGCTGCTGCAACCATTACGGTCGGTACGCATACGCCGCGGAGGGCGGGACGGTCATCGGAGCGTGCGGTTCCTCCATCGAGTACTGCGCACCTCGGCCGTCGCATCGCCGTGCCATGACCGGCCGCGCGTCAACGCGAACCGGTGCCAGCGAGATCCCTCGCCTGCAAGAACCGACCGGCAGCCTCCGTCACCCGAGGACGCGGAGGCGCTTGCCGCGGACGGCGGGACGGTATGCACTGGTGCACAGCGGACCCGTCACATCGCCAGTTCCTTGACCGACCGCCGACGCTTGTGCCGTTCCTCTCGTACTTGGCAGTCGCCGCGCGATTGTCGGGTCTCGTTCTTGCACGCTCGAACGGTCGGGAGGGCACTCGGCTGGCGTTTCGGGAACGCGCAGCCTCGCCTTCTACCGACGTAACCACGACTCGCCGTTCGCGCTCCGCCGCTCCTGTTTACAGTACTAGGCGGTCCCGCAGCGGTCGGGTCGCGCATTTCGAGCGCTTCGAGCCACGGTGCAGTGGCGGGTCGAAAGCCGACCTATGAGTGCGTTGCGCCGTTTGTACCCGCGTCCGCCACCTGGCCGACCGTCCAAGGTCGCGGTGTTGGCGTCCGCTGGGCGCAACAATTTGTCACGGGGTGCCGCTCCACATTCAGGCAGCCCCGTGGGGAAAAGCCGACCCCGCGTCCAAACGGGGTCAGCGGCAGAAAGTGTCGGGCGCAGACGCAGCTGAGGCGCTCACCCTTCACAATCCGTTAATGATCCTTCCGCAGGTTCACCTACGGAAACCTTGTTACGACTTTTACTTCCTCTAAATGATCAAGTTTGGTCATCTTTCCAACAGACCGGCGCAACCGAAAGGCCGCGCCGGACATCGGTCCGAAGACCTCACTAAATCATTCAATCGGTAGTAGCGACGGGCGGTGTGTACAAAGGGCAGGGACGTAATCAACGCGAGCTTATGACTCGCGCTTACTGGGAATTCCTCGTTCAAGGGGAACAATTGCAAGCCCCTATCCCAATCACGAAAGAAGTTCCACGGGTTACCCAGTCTTTTCAGACAGGGATAAAGACACGCTGCTTCCTTCAGTGTAGCGCGCGTGCGGCCCCGGACATCTAAGGGCATCACAGACCTGTTATTGCTCTGTTTCGTGCGGCTAGGAGCCGCTTGTCCCTCTAAGAAGGTTGTAAGGTGCTGGGAACCCCGCACCTATTTAATAGGCTAGAGTCTCGTTCGTTATCGGAATTAACCAGACAAATCGCTCCACCAACTAAGAACGGCCATGCACCACCATCCACCGAATCAAGAAAGAGCTCTCAATCTGTCAATCCTCCCAGTGTCCGGGCCGGGTAAGTTTTCCCGTGTTGAGTCAAATTAAGCCGCAGGCTCCACTCCTGGTGGTGCCCTTCCGTCAATTCCTTTAAGTTTCAGCTTTGCAACCATACTTCCCCCGGAACCCAAATACTTTGGTTTCCCGGAAGCTGCCCGCCGAGTCATTTGAGTAACTCAGGCGGATCGCTGGTTGGCATCGTTTATGGTCAGAACTAGGGCGGTATCTGATCGCCTTCGAACCTCTGACTTTCGTTCTTGATCAATGAAAACATTCTTGGCAAATGCTTTCGCAGTAGTTCGTCTTGCGACGGTCCAAGAATTTCACCTCTAGCGCCGCAATACGAATGCCCCCGTCCGTCCCTCTTAATCATTACCTCGTATTCCAAAAACCAACAGAACAGAAACGAGGTCTTGTTCTATTATTCCATGCAAGTTTATTCAGGCGACTCGCCTGCGTTGAGCACTCTAATTTTTTCAAAGTAAAAGCACCGGCCATCTCGAGGCACACAATGAAGTGCACCAAGAAAGAACCGGCATGATGTTCAGTCCGAGCCGTCGCATCGGGTAGATGCACTACTCGTCTGGAACTGAGATCCAACTACGAGCTTTTTAACCGCAGCAGCTTTAGTATACGCTATTGGAGCTGGAATTACCGCGGCTGCTGGCACCAGACTTGCCCTCCAATTGATCCTCGTTAAAGGATTTAGAGTGTACTCATTTCAATTACGGGGCCTCAAAAGAGTCCCGTATTGTTATTTTTCGTCACTACCTCCCCGTGCCGGGAGTGGGTAATTTGCGCGCCTGCTGCCTTCCTTGGATGTGGTAGCCGTTTCTCAGGCTCCCTCTCCGGAATCGAACCCTGATTCTCCGTTACCCGTAACAACCATGGTAAGCAAGTAACCTACCATCGAAAGTTGATAAGGCAGACACTTGAAAGAAACGTCGCCGGCTCGTGGCCATGCGATCAGCACAAAGTTATCCAGAGTCACCACACAATACGGGCCGAAACCCGATCGATCTTGGTCTAATAAAAGCACCCGTTACCCAAAGGGCTCCAGGCTCACTGCATGTATTAGCTCTAGAATTGCCACAGTTATCCAAGTAGGAAGAAACGATCTAAGGAACCATAACTGATTTAATGAGCCATTCGCGGTTTCGCCTTATTTCGGCATGTACTTAGACATGCATGGCTTAATCTTTGAGACAAGCATATGATTACTGGCAGGATCAACCAGGTAATCGTTCGACTGCGCGTCCGTCCTCGCCCTCGGCGGGCCGGACGCAGTCTGTGTGCGGCGGAGGCCACCTTCAGGCGCCCCAACACGCTTATTTTGCACTCCGAGATGACGGCGTTCGAGCTCGCTACGGCACAACCTTCCCGAAAGACGAGTGGGAGCCGTGCGGCAAGAAGCACGTTCATGCTCGCTCTTTTTCGTTGCATCGACTCGGTCGCGCCGTGCGGGTTGCCCAAGCCCGCTGCACTGTCGGTGGACCGGCCGGAACTAGCAACGGAGCCGAGACTGCAAAGCCGCCAGACGACGGGTCACGCCCGCGTCTTCGGCGCTTTCGCATCTGAATCGCCCGAGGACGACACGGAACACACCTCGATATCGTGGTAAAACGGCACCGTCCGACAACCAGCCCCTAACGCATCAAGCGGATGAGGCTGCAGACGACTGCCGTGGATTCCCCTGGAGCAGACCCGAGGACACGCTTGACGAGGCCGAAGCCCGCCGCATATCAGACACCCGGTCGCTTTCGCGTACGCCGCTCACGAGAACCCCCACATAATAGCAGCGATAAGTACCCAGACCTCCTTGGGCCCTAATACGAGCGTACTCGAGAAAATTTCACCGCGGGTGTGCCCCGAAACGTGTGGCATGTTGAGCGTGCCACAAGTCTACGTCGCTCTCAAACCCGCCGAGGTCGTAGAATTTGCGACCCTACTCACGAAATTCCCACCGAGGATACGGCCGCAAACGTACCGCACCTTGGGTAGGCCACGAGTTTGTGCAACACTACGCTGACGGCACAGCACCGAGGTCGTGCGCGCACGCACGGGAAAATTCCGCCGCGGTTTCTGCCGAAAACGTGAGGCACCACGACTCTCCGCAAGTTCGCGTCGACTGCGAAAGACCGAAGTCGTGAACGACGTGTCCGCTACTCGCCGCCGACACGCTGGACACCAAACGTACAACGACTCGACGGCGTCGTAGAGGCCCACGACGCGGTTTTCCTTAACGACGTCTCGGCGTGGCACCGACAGGTTAGAACGGCCGACCAACGTTCCCTGTCCGCCGTTCGGCTCAGTCGAAGGGCTCGGCGACTTCGGCAACGCTGCGAAGCCGCACGGTGACGCACGCCATGTCCCCATTTTTTTTTTTCTTTCTGCGTCTGCCGGGGTGCCCCTATAATAGCAGCGATAAGCACCCAGACCGCCGTGGGTCGCTCGCCCCGGCTGACGTGGTTTTTCGTACTCCTGCGGCGGTCGCCGTCAAGCACGTCCAAATACGCTACTTTCGTGGGCGCATTCACGCTCTTTCGCTTCGCCGGAGTGCCAGCACTCACTCTGCCAAAAACGGCGAACATCCGAGCGGCGGTTCCCACTTTTGCGTCGGCGTCGCAAACCCCGCCCCGGCAGACGAGGTTTGCCGTACTCGTGCGACGGTGGCCGGCGGGCACGTCGAAAGACGCCGATATCGTGCGCGAATTGGCGCACCTTGGCTTCACCGGAGTGCCGCCACTGACTCCTCCAAAAACGGCGAAGATCCGAGCGGCGCTTCCCACTTTCGCATCGGCGTCCCGAACTCCGCCCCGGCTGACGCGGTTTACCGTACTCGTGCGACGGTCGCCGGCGAGCACGTGGAAAGACGCCGATATCGTGCCCGAATCGGCTCCGTTCGGCTTCGCCGGAGTGCCAGCACTGGCTCGGCGAAAGACGACGAACATCCGAGCGACGGTTCTCACTATTGCGTACGCGTCGCAAACCCCGCCCCGGCAGACGCACTTTGCCGTACTCGTGCGACGGTCGCCGGCGAGCACGTAGAAAGACGCCGATATCGTGCCGGAATCGGCCCCGTTTGGCTTCGCCGGAGTGCCAGCACTCACTCGGCCACAAACGGCGAACATCCGAGCGGCGGTTCCCACTTAGCCGTCGGCGTCCCGAACTCCGCCCCGGCAGACGCGGTTGCCGAGCTCGTGCGACTAGCGACCGCGAAGCCGTCTCGCGACGCCGCTTTCGTGCGCGGCTCCCACTGCGACCTGGGTCACCCGAGGTCGACGAGCAAAAAAGAATGTCGAAAAAAATTTTTTTTTTTTTTGCGTCTGCCGGGGTGCCCCTATAATAGCAGCGATAAGCACCCAGACCGCCATGGGTCGCTCGCCCCGGCTGACGTGGTTTTTCGTTTTCCTGCGGTGGTCGTCGTCAAGCACGTCCAAACACGCCACTTTCGTGGGCGCATTCGCGCTCTTTCGCTTCGCCGGAGTGCCAGCACTCACTCTGCCAAAAACGGCGAACATCCGAGCGGCGGTTCCCACTTTTGCGTCGGCGTCGCAAACCCCGCCCCGGCAGACGAGGTTTGCCGTACTCGTGCGACGGTGGCCGGCGGGCACGTCGAAAGACGCCGATATCGTGCGCGAATTGGCGCACCTTGGCTTCACCGGAGTGCCGCCACTGACTCCTCCAAAAACGGCGAAGATCCGAGCGGCGCTTCCCACTTTCGCATCGGCGTCCCGAACTCCGCCCCGGCTGACGCGGTTTACCGTACTCGTGCGACGGTCGCCGGCGAGCACGTGGAAAGACGCCGATATCGTGCCCGAATCGGCTCCGTTCGGCTTCGCCGGATTGCCAGCACTGGCTCGGCGAAAGACGACGAACATCCGAGCGACGGTTCTCACTATTGCGTACGCGTCGCAAACCCCGCCCCGGCAGACGCACTTTGCCGTACTCGTGCGACGGTCGCCGGCGAGCACGTAGAAAGACGCCGATATCGTGCCGGAATCGGCCCCGTTTGGCTTCGCCGGAGTGCCAGCACTCACTCGGCCACAAACGGCGAACATCCGAGCGGCGGTTCCCACTTAGCCGTCGGCGTCCCGAACTCCGCCCCGGCAGACGCGGTTGCCGAGCTCGTGCGACTAGCGACCGCGAAGCCGTCTCGCGACGCCGCTTTCGTGCGCGGCTCCCACTGCGACCTGGGTCACCCGAGGTCGACGAGCAAAAAAGAATGTCGAAAAAAATTTTTTTTTTTTTTGCGTCTGCCGGGGTGCCCCTATAATAGCAGCGATAAGCACCCAGACCGCCATGGGTCGCTCGCCCCGGCTGACGTGGTTTTTCGTTTTCCTGCGGTGGTCGTCGTCAAGCACGTCCAAACACGCCACTTTCGTGGGCGCATTCGCGCTCTTTCGCTTCGCCGGAGTGCCAGCACTCACTCTGCCAAAAACGGCGAACATCCTAGTGGCGGTTCCCACTTTTGCGTCGGCGTCGCCAACCCCGCCCCGGCATACGCGGTTTGCCGTACTCGTGCGGCGGTGGCCGGCGGGCACGTCGAAAGACACCGATATCGTGCGCGAGTCGATGCTTCTTGGTCTCGCAGGAGGGCCGCCACTCACTCCTGCAAAAACGGCGAAGATCCGAGCGGCGCTTCCCACTTTTTCGTCGGCGTCGCAAACCTCGCCCCGGCAGACGCGCTTTGCCGTACTCGTGCGACGGTCGCCGGCGAGCACGTCGAAATACGCCGATATCGTGCCCGAATCGGCCCCGTTTCGCTTCGCCGGAGTGCCAGCACTCGCTCGGCCAAAGACGACGAACATCCGAGCGACGGTTCCCACTATTGCGTACGCGTCGCGAACCCCGCCCCGGCAGACGCGGTTTGCCGTACTCGTGCGGCGGTGGCCGGCGGGCACGTCGAAAGACGCCGATATCGTGCACGAATTGGCGCTCCTTGGCTTCACCGGAGTGCCAGCACTCACTCGGCCAAAAACGGCGAACATCCGAGCAGCGGTACCCACTTAGCCGTCGGCATCCCGAACTCCGCGCCGGCTGACGCGGTTGCCGAGCTCGTGCGACTAGCGACCGCGAACGCGTCTCGCGACGCCGCTTTCGTGCGCGGCTCCCATTGCGACCTGGGTTACCCGAGCTCGACCAGCAAAAAAGAAGGTCGAAAATTTTTTTTTTTTTTTCTGCGTCTGCCGGGGTGCCCCTATAATAGCAGCGATAAGCACCCAGACCGCCGTGTGTCGCTCGCCCCGGCTGACGTGGTTTTTCGTACTCCTGCAGCGGTCGCCGTCACGCACGTCCAAATACGCCACTTTCGTGGGCGCATTCGCGCTCTTTCGCGTCGCCGGAGTGCCAGCACTCACTCTGCCAAAAACGGCCAACATCCGAGCGGCGGTTCCCACTTTTGCGTCGGCGTCGTAAACCCCGCCCCGGCAGACGCGGTTTGCCCTACTCGTGCGACGGTCGCCGGCGAGCGCGTCGAAAGACGCCGATATCGTGCGCTAATTGGCGCTCCCTGGCTTCTCCGGAGTGCCGCCACTCACTCCTCCAAAAACGGCGAAGATCCGAGCGGCGTTCTCCACTTTCGCATCGGCGTCCCGAACTCCGCCCGGGCTGACGCGGTTTACCGTACTCGTGCGACGGTCGCCGGCGGGCACGTCGAAAGACGCCGATATCGTGCCGTAATCGGCCCCGTTTGGCTTCGCCCGTGTGCCAGCACTCACTCGGCCAAAAACGGCGAACATCCGAGCAGCGTTTCCCACTTTCGCATCGGCGTCCCGAAGCCCGCCCCGGCAGACGCGGTTTGCCCTACTCGAGCGACGGTCGCCGGCGATCACGTCAAAGGCGCCGAATTCGTGCACGAATCGATGCTTCTTGGTCTCGCAGGAGGGCCGCCACTCACTCCTGCAAAAACGGCGAAGATCCGAGTTGCGCTTCCCACTTTTTCGTCGGCGTCCCGAACTACGCCCCGGCTGACGCGGTTTACCGTACTCGTGCGACGGTCGCCGGCGGGCACTTCAAAATACGCCGATTTCGTGGGCGCATTCACGCTGTTTCGCTTCCCCGGAGTGCCAACACTCACTCTGCCGAAAGCGGCGATCATCCGAGCGGCGGTTCCCACTTTTGCGTCGGCTTCGCAAACGGCGCCCCGGCAGACGCGCTCGTGCGACGTACTCGTGCGACGGTCGCCGGCGAGCACGTCGAAAGACGCCGATATCGTGCTCGAATCGACCCCGTTTCGCTTCGCCGGAGTGCTGCCAGTCACGGCGCAGAAAACGGCGAACAAGTGTTTTTTTTTTTTTTTTCCTAGAATTTGTGTTATAGAAGGCACATTTGATATCGGACGATAATTTTCAACTTTATCACGCGCACCGATTTTCGTGTAGAGGTTTGCAAGTTTATGGGAATTTCTCCACTTGGAATAATGCGATTTAGTAGTACTACGAGAACTTCATGGATGTACTCAAGGGTACGGGGCAAGTCAGTTACGTCAACACCTGCAGATTTTTTACACTTCAAACTGAAAATTGTTGGTTGTGAGTCCTCGTGTGATATTAAAGGCCGATTCGCTAACACATAGAACAAAGAAAGAAAGGAAGAAAAAACGCCCGCGCTCGCTCAAGAAACCTGGGTTCGCAACAAGTGGCAACAACAAGCAACCGAGCGAGTGCGCCAAAACCCGTGGCGGCCGAACAAACGCGAAGTCCCAACCGCGTCAGCCGGGGCGGCACGGGACAGGAAAAATCACTTCAGCCGGGGCGGCGGGGCACCGAATAAACCTCGTCACCTCGTCGCAGGATAAAAGAGGAAACAAAAAGTCTAAACAGCGTCTGCTGGAGCGAATGCGTAATAAAACAACAACAACAACAAAAAAAAAAAACACCCGCGCTCAAGAAGTCTGCAATCACCACAAAAGGCGACTGTGACCGAGCAGCGTCAGCCGGGGCCGTGCGGAAACGGAAAAACCGCGACTACCGGGGCGTCGAGGCACCGAAAAATCCACTTCAGCCGCGGCGAAAAAAAAAAACAAAAAGAAAGACGGAGGGGGGGGGGGGAACCACGTCTGCCGGGGCGAAGGAAAAAAAAAAACGCGTCTGCCGGGGCGAGCCCGGGTGCGGCACCACCGGGAAAACTGTGGCAAACAGACATGGCGATCGAGTGAGTGGGCCGCCAGCCAGGCTCAGCCAAAAAGTGCAAAGTCCGAACTGCGTCAGCCGGGGCGGCAAAAACCACGTCAGCCGGGGCGGCGCAAAAAACCGCGTCTGCCGGGGCGGCACGAAACCGCGTCAGCCGGGGCGGCGCGAAAACTGCGTCAGCCGGGGCGAAAGAAAAAAAAAAAAAAAACGCGTCTGCCGGGGCGAGCCCGGGTGCGGCACCACCGGGAAAACTGTGGCAAACAGACATGGCGATCGAGTGAGTGGGCCGCCAGCCAGGCACAGCCGAAAAGTGCAAAGTCCGAACCGTGTCAGCCGGGGCGGCAAAAAACCGCGTCAGCCGGGGCGGCGCAAAAAACCGCGTCTGCCGGGGCGGCACGAAACCGCGTCTGCCGGGGCGGCGCGAAAACTGCGTCAGCCGGGGCGAGCCCGGGTGCGGCACCACCGGGAAAACTGTGGCAAACAGACATGGCGATCGAGTGAGTGGGCCGCCAGCCAGGCTCAGCCAAAAAGTGCCAAGTCCGAACTGCGTCAGCCGGGGCGGCAAAAAACCGCGTCAGCCGGGGCGGCGCAAAAAACCGCGTCTGCCGGGGCGGCGCGAAAACCGCGTCTGCCGGGGCGGCGCGAAAACTGCGTCAGCCGGGGCGAAAGAAAAAAAAAAACGCGTCTGCCGGGGCGAGCCCGGGTGCGGCACCACCGGGAAAACTGTGGCAAACAGACATGGCGATCGAGTGAGTGGGCCGCCAGCAAGGCTCAGCCAAAAAGTGCTAAGTCCGAACTGCGTCAGCTGGGGCGGCAAAAAACCGCGTCTGCCGGGGCGGCACGAAACCGCGTCAGCCGGGGCGGCGCGAAAACCGCGTCTGCCGGGGCGGCACGAAACCGCGTCAGCCGGGGCGGCGCGAAAACTGCGTCAGCCGGGGCGAGCCCGGGTGCGGCACCACCGGGAAAACTGTGGCAAACAGACATGGCGATCGAGTGAGTGGGCCGCCAGCCAGGCACAGCCGAAAAGTGCTAAGTCCGAACTGCGTCAGCCGGGGCGGCAAAAACCGCGTCAGCCGGGGCGGCGCGAAAACCGCGTCTGCCGGGGCGGCACGAAACCGCGTCAGCCGGGGCGGCGCGAAAACTGCGTCAGCCGGGGCGAGCCCGGGTGCGGCACCACCGGGAAAACTGTGGCTAACAGACATGGCGATCGAGTGAGTGGGCCACCAGCCAGGCTCAGCCAAAAAGTGCTAAGTCCGAACTGCGTCAGCCGGGGCGGCAAAAACCGCGTCAGCCGGGGCGGCGCAAAAAACCGCGTCTGCCGGGGCGGCACGAAACCGCGTCAGCCGGGGCGGCGCGAAAACTGCGTCAGCCGGGGCGAAAGAAAAAAAAAAAACGCGTCTGCCGGGGCGAGCCCGGGTGCGGCACCACCGGGAAAACTGTGGCAAACAGACATGGCGATCGAGTGAGTGGGCCGCCAGCCAGGCACAGCCGAAAAGTGCCAAGTCCGAACTGCGTCAGCCGGGGCGGCAAAAAACCGCGTCAGCCGGGGCGGCGCAAAAAACCGCGTCTGCCGGGGCGGCACGAAACCGCGTCAGCCGGGGCGGCGCGAAAACTGCGTCAGCCGGGGCGAGCCCGGGTGCGGCACCACCGGGAAAACTGTGGCAAACAGACATGGCGATCGAGTGAGTGGGCCGCCAGCCAGGCTCAGCCAAAAAGTGCCAAGTCCGAACTGCGTCAGCCGGGGCGGCGCAAAAAACCGCGTCTGCCGGGGCGGCGCGAAAACCGCGTCTGCCGGGGCGGCGCGAAAACTGCGTCAGCCGGGGCGAAAGAAAAA
>NW_027465070.1:57500-61004 GCF_043290135.1 Rhipicephalus microplus
AGTGATCCACCGCTTAGAGTCGTGAAAAAGTGTTTGTTCAATTCCGTACAGTCAAAACCAAACGTTTCTGGCACTCGGCCAAACAGTGGCCAAGAAGGGCGCTTTTCAGCGCACGCTTGGACTCCAAAACTCTGCCGCGCCTTTTTCGGCTGCCGCAAATCGAGCAAACGGTGTGTTTCGGACGGCGTTTCGCTTCCGCTACTTGCGAGTGCTTTCGTGGTCCACCCCTCTATAAATACTCGGGAGGCGTCGAAGCCGGTTCTCCAAGCCGGACCCGTAGGTATCGTTGTGTGCTCGCTCTCATTGGCCCGCCTAACCAGAAAATGCCTGCGGTACACCCATTTGGATAAGAGTGCACGCAGATGCGGGCCTCGACGGCTACACATTTCCTCGGGCGGCCGCCTCCCGGCCTCCGTGGAGCGCGGGATGCACGGTCCCATCGACAAGCCTCTCCCGTTTTTACCGTGGCGTCGCGGTTCACCACGGCGGGCGGGTCGGTCTCCTCCGCATAAAAAGGGGGACCCCCGCTTTTTGTTCCACGAAATCGCACAAGCTTTTTTCGCATCCACGGTTTGCCACCGCACACCAAAATGCCGATCCGGCTGCCTACTTTAGCCAACAGGTGGAGCCAGGCGCGCCGTACTTGCGCGGCACTTCCCACGTCCACCGAAGTCGGTGCCAAGGACCACTTTCGGCGCCGGAGCCGCGTACGAGCCTACTCGAGGCGGAAGAACGAAGCCAGCAAGGGCCTGGCCGCAAGTGCGTTCAATTGTCGGGACGTCCAAGTCCCTCGTTCTTCCGTGCTTCCTCTTTCGGCAAGTCGTTGCGGCACCTTCCCAAAGCGCGCAGACCCGCTAATCGCGACGAGCGCGACGTGGCCGTGCCGCCTTTCCCTCGGCAGCAAGCAAAACGCCTGGCAACGTCGACGCTCCCCTAACCGCGATCTCGCACCGTGTTTCGTGTGGCGAATTCAAAAGCCGGCCGGCGCTGCTGCAACCATTACGGTCGGTACGCATACGCCGCGGAGGGCGGGACGGTCATCGGAGCGTGCGGTTCCTCCATCGAGTACTGCGCACCTCGGCCGTCGCATCGCCGTGCCATGACCGGCCGCGCGTCAACGCGAACCGGTGCCAGCGAGATCCCTCGCCTGCAAGAACCGACCGGCAGCCTCCGTCACCCGAGGACGCGGAGGCGCTTGCCGCGGACGGCGGGACGGTATGCACTGGTGCACAGCGGACCCGTCACATCGCCAGTTCCTTGACCGACCGCCGACGCTTGTGCCGTTCCTCTCGTACTTGGCAGTCGCCGCGCGATTGTCGGGTCTCGTTCTTGCACGCTCGAACGGTCGGGAGGGCACTCGGCTGGCGTTTCGGGAACGCGCAGCCTCGCCTTCTACCGACGTAACCACGACTCGCCGTTCGCGCTCCGCCGCTCCTGTTTACAGTACTAGGCGGTCCCGCAGCGGTCGGGTCGCGCATTTCGAGCGCTTCGAGCCACGGTGCAGTGGCGGGTCGAAAGCCGACCTATGAGTGCGTTGCGCCGTTTGTACCCGCGTCCGCCACCTGGCCGACCGTCCAAGGTCGCGGTGTTGGCGTCCGCTGGGCGCAACAATTTGTCACGGGGTGCCGCTCCACATTCAGGCAGCCCCGTGGGGAAAAGCCGACCCCGCGTCCAAACGGGGTCAGCGGCAGAAAGTGTCGGGCGCAGACGCAGCTGAGGCGCTCACCCTTCACAATCCGTTAATGATCCTTCCGCAGGTTCACCTACGGAAACCTTGTTACGACTTTTACTTCCTCTAAATGATCAAGTTTGGTCATCTTTCCAACAGACCGGCGCAACCGAAAGGCCGCGCCGGACATCGGTCCGAAGACCTCACTAAATCATTCAATCGGTAGTAGCGACGGGCGGTGTGTACAAAGGGCAGGGACGTAATCAACGCGAGCTTATGACTCGCGCTTACTGGGAATTCCTCGTTCAAGGGGAACAATTGCAAGCCCCTATCCCAATCACGAAAGAAGTTCCACGGGTTACCCAGTCTTTTCAGACAGGGATAAAGACACGCTGCTTCCTTCAGTGTAGCGCGCGTGCGGCCCCGGACATCTAAGGGCATCACAGACCTGTTATTGCTCTGTTTCGTGCGGCTAGGAGCCGCTTGTCCCTCTAAGAAGGTTGTAAGGTGCTGGGAACCCCGCACCTATTTAATAGGCTAGAGTCTCGTTCGTTATCGGAATTAACCAGACAAATCGCTCCACCAACTAAGAACGGCCATGCACCACCATCCACCGAATCAAGAAAGAGCTCTCAATCTGTCAATCCTCCCAGTGTCCGGGCCGGGTAAGTTTTCCCGTGTTGAGTCAAATTAAGCCGCAGGCTCCACTCCTGGTGGTGCCCTTCCGTCAATTCCTTTAAGTTTCAGCTTTGCAACCATACTTCCCCCGGAACCCAAATACTTTGGTTTCCCGGAAGCTGCCCGCCGAGTCATTTGAGTAACTCAGGCGGATCGCTGGTTGGCATCGTTTATGGTCAGAACTAGGGCGGTATCTGATCGCCTTCGAACCTCTGACTTTCGTTCTTGATCAATGAAAACATTCTTGGCAAATGCTTTCGCAGTAGTTCGTCTTGCGACGGTCCAAGAATTTCACCTCTAGCGCCGCAATACGAATGCCCCCGTCCGTCCCTCTTAATCATTACCTCGTATTCCAAAAACCAACAGAACAGAAACGAGGTCTTGTTCTATTATTCCATGCAAGTTTATTCAGGCGACTCGCCTGCGTTGAGCACTCTAATTTTTTCAAAGTAAAAGCACCGGCCATCTCGAGGCACACAATGAAGTGCACCAAGAAAGAACCGGCATGATGTTCAGTCCGAGCCGTCGCATCGGGTAGATGCACTACTCGTCTGGAACTGAGATCCAACTACGAGCTTTTTAACCGCAGCAGCTTTAGTATACGCTATTGGAGCTGGAATTACCGCGGCTGCTGGCACCAGACTTGCCCTCCAATTGATCCTCGTTAAAGGATTTAGAGTGTACTCATTTCAATTACGGGGCCTCAAAAGAGTCCCGTATTGTTATTTTTCGTCACTACCTCCCCGTGCCGGGAGTGGGTAATTTGCGCGCCTGCTGCCTTCCTTGGATGTGGTAGCCGTTTCTCAGGCTCCCTCTCCGGAATCGAACCCTGATTCTCCGTTACCCGTAACAACCATGGTAAGCAAGTAACCTACCATCGAAAGTTGATAAGGCAGACACTTGAAAGAAACGTCGCCGGCTCGTGGCCATGCGATCAGCACAAAGTTATCCAGAGTCACCACACAATACGGGCCGAAACCCGATCGATCTTGGTCTAATAAAAGCACCCGTTACCCAAAGGGCTCCAGGCTCACTGCATGTATTAGCTCTAGAATTGCCACAGTTATCCAAGTAGGAAGAAACGATCTAAGGAACCATAACTGATTTAATGAGCCATTCGCGGTTTCGCCTTATTTCGGCATGTACTTAGACATGCA
>NW_027465071.1:0-2500 GCF_043290135.1 Rhipicephalus microplus
CACCATATGTGACGCAAACCTAAACCAGGATATTAAAAGCTGGGAAGTACTTAAAACCTATAATCACAGCGATCACAGATACATTAAAGTTGTTATTAAAAATGAAGAACTTCCAGAGGAATATGGCCTAACGTTAAAAGGGCAAACAAAAGTCATGGAAAAGTTGCAAATTGATCCCTGGTTTGAGGAAGTCCAGGGGAAAATAAACACGAAGGAAAGTATTGAAGAAATAGTGAATACGCTACACGAGAAAATCGAGAAACTTAAGAAGGAATTCAGTAAAAAGAAAAAACCTTCTAAACAAAAACCGAATACTTGGTGGTCAAGAGACCTAGAAATTGAAAGGAAGAGAGTCAGAGCACTACGAAGGAGGTATCAAAAGGCGAAAGGGGATATCAGAGAACAATACAAAAAGGAATACTATAAAGAACATGACACGTATAACAACATGATAGAACAGGCTAAAAACAACAGTTGGAAAACTCTATGTACTAAGGCTACGAAAAATCCATTCATCCTACCGTATAAAATTGCACGAAATAAGATGAAAACCAAGGTTATGTTTAGAAGCATCACAAAAGAAAATGGAGAAGTCACAAAGACTCTTCAGGAAACAATAGAACACATTCTAGGAAATTTATACCCTAACTGCATGGAAAATGACGAGCCAGGACACAGTCAAATACAATCAAGCAACGACACAATAAACAATAACAAACAGGGAGGAAATTGGACATCGGGAGCAGAAATGAGAGAAAGAAATTTACCCAGTGATGACCTCCCATTTACAGAGATTGAAGTAACGCAGATAGTAAAAAATCTGAGGAAAGATGTAACCCCCGGACCAGACAACCTAAAAACTAACCTCATACAAGTGATGTATGAAAGGCATAAGACTTTCTTTGTCAATCTTTTTAATGCATGCTTAAAGCACGGACATTTTCCTCAAAGATGGAAAGAATCTAAAATTATATTGATTCCAAAAGGGAACGGAGAGGACAAATCCGAGGAAAACAAATATCGCCCAATAGCTATTAACTCGATTTTGGGAAAAATATTAGAAAAGCTCATAAAAGATAGAATCTATTATTTCTTGTTTAAAAATCACCATTTTAACAAAAAACAATTTGGATTTACCCATGGGACATCAACAACCACGGCCTTGGAAGAAATAATCAAACGAATAAACCAAGCGAAAATTGATAAGCTAAACAGCATGCTAATAGCACTAGATATTAAAAACGCATTCAATTCTATAAAACCCGAAGTAGTTATTCAGAAATTAGAAGAATATAAGTGTCCCAACAACCTAATAAAACTAGCGGACAATATTCTACGGAACAGGAAAATAATCTATGAAACAGATGGAGTAAAAATTAAGAAAACACTAACTTCAGGTTCCCCACAGGGGTCACCTTTAAGCCCACTCTGTTGGAATATAACAATAGGCGACCTATTAGAAACTCAGCTTCAAGAAGGAGTACACATCCAAGCCTTTGCGGACGACGTGGTGTTACACATAAAGTTCCGCTCAAGAAAAGAGGTGGAGGAAAAAGCTACGAAGGCACTAACACTAATAAATCAGTGGGCACATCAAAAAGGAATAACCCTGAATAAGGAAAAATCGGAATATATGATAATCGGAAAGCAGTACATTAGCCATCAACCCCAAATAAAAATCGGACAGGATAAAATCAAAATGGTTAACGAAATGAAAATTCTAGGGGTGGTCTTGGACACAAAACTAACATTCCTCCCACATCTAAAATACTTAAAAAGAAAAGTAGACGAAGTCACGTATAATTTAAGTCGTACAATAAAAGACGACAAACATACAAATAGAAACACACTACAGTTAATATATAAAAGGGGTATAGAACGAATGGTTACATACGCCTCCCCAGCATGGTATAGCCGAAAAACCATTTTTATTAAAAAACTGAAATCAATCCAAAGATTACCTTTATTATTAATAACTAAATCATTCAAAACAACATCAAATCTTTCACTCAACATATTAGCAAACATTCCACCTCTCCATTTGACAATCGAAAAAGAAAACGAATTACACTACATACTTAAGAAAGGAAAGAACTTCACATGGCAACAGAAAGTATACACCGAAAACGAAATAATGAAGAAACACGACCAATGGCAAGATCATCCAGCAAATAAAGTTAGCATACCCTTTGGAACAACAGAGGAAGAAGCAGACTTCAAAATATACACAGACGGATCAAAGAAAGAAAAAGAAACAGGAGCGGCATTTATAATACTAAACAAAGATAACCAAATCCAAACAGTGAAAAAATATAAACTTCCAGAACACAGCAGTAATTACGAGGCTGAGATCATTGCAATCCAGAAAGCAATAGAACATATCTGGCCTCTACAAGCTTTCGTTAAATACCAGCTTTTTACAGACAGCCAATCTGCACTTCTGGCAATAAAAAATCCAGATAACCTAAATCCAATTATTTGTAACATCAGGAAAACCTTA
>NW_027465071.1:7500-20000 GCF_043290135.1 Rhipicephalus microplus
GACTTGGCACTTTTTGGCTGAGCCTGGCTGGCGGCCCACTCACTCGATCGCCATGTCTGTTTGCCACAGTTTTCCCGGTGGTGCCGCACCCGGGCTCGCCCCGGCTGACGCAGTTTTCGCGCCGCCCCGGCTGACGCGGTTTCGTGCCGCCCCGGCAGACGCGGTTTTTTGCGCCGCCCCGGCTGACGCGGTTTTTTGCCGCCCCGGCTGACGCAGTTCGGACTTGGCACTTTTCGGCTGTGCCTGGCTGGCGGCCCACTCACTCGATCGCCATGTCTGTTTGCCACAGTTTTCCCGGTGGTGCCGCACCCGGGCTCGCCCCGGCAGACGCGTTTTTTTTTTTTCTTTCGCCCCGGCTGACGCAGTTTTCGCGCCGCCCCGGCTGACGCGGTTTCGTGCCGCCCCGGCAGACGCGGTTTTTTGCGCCGCCCCGGCTGACGCGGTTTTTGCCGCCCCGGCTGACGCAGTTCGGACTTAGCACTTTTTGGCTGAGCCTGGCTGGTGGCCCACTCACTCGATCGCCATGTCTGTTAGCCACAGTTTTCCCGGTGGTGCCGCACCCGGGCTCGCCCCGGCTGACGCAGTTTTCGCGCCGCCCCGGCTGACGCGGTTTCGTGCCGCCCCGGCAGACGCGGTTTTCGCGCCGCCCCGGCTGACGCGGTTTTTGCCGCCCCGGCTGACGCAGTTCGGACTTAGCACTTTTCGGCTGTGCCTGGCTGGCGGCCCACTCACTCGATCGCCATGTCTGTTTGCCACAGTTTTCCCGGTGGTGCCGCACCCGGGCTCGCCCCGGCTGACGCAGTTTTCGCGCCGCCCCGGCTGACGCGGTTTCGTGCCGCCCCGGCAGACGCGGTTTTCGCGCCGCCCCGGCTGACGCGGTTTCGTGCCGCCCCGGCAGACGCGGTTTTTTGCCGCCCCAGCTGACGCAGTTCGGACTTAGCACTTTTTGGCTGAGCCTTGCTGGCGGCCCACTCACTCGATCGCCATGTCTGTTTGCCACAGTTTTCCCGGTGGTGCCGCACCCGGGCTCGCCCCGGCAGACGCGTTTTTTTTTTTCTTTCGCCCCGGCTGACGCAGTTTTCGCGCCGCCCCGGCAGACGCGGTTTTCGCGCCGCCCCGGCAGACGCGGTTTTTTGCGCCGCCCCGGCTGACGCGGTTTTTTGCCGCCCCGGCTGACGCAGTTCGGACTTGGCACTTTTTGGCTGAGCCTGGCTGGCGGCCCACTCACTCGATCGCCATGTCTGTTTGCCACAGTTTTCCCGGTGGTGCCGCACCCGGGCTCGCCCCGGCTGACGCAGTTTTCGCGCCGCCCCGGCAGACGCGGTTTCGTGCCGCCCCGGCAGACGCGGTTTTTTGCGCCGCCCCGGCTGACGCGGTTTTTTGCCGCCCCGGCTGACACGGTTCGGACTTTGCACTTTTCGGCTGTGCCTGGCTGGCGGCCCACTCACTCGATCGCCATGTCTGTTTGCCACAGTTTTCCCGGTGGTGCCGCACCCGGGCTCGCCCCGGCAGACGCGTTTTTTTTTTTTTTTTCTTTCGCCCCGGCTGACGCAGTTTTCGCGCCGCCCCGGCTGACGCGGTTTCGTGCCGCCCCGGCAGACGCGGTTTTTTGCGCCGCCCCGGCTGACGTGGTTTTTGCCGCCCCGGCTGACGCAGTTCGGACTTTGCACTTTTTGGCTGAGCCTGGCTGGCGGCCCACTCACTCGATCGCCATGTCTGTTTGCCACAGTTTTCCCGGTGGTGCCGCACCCGGGCTCGCCCCGGCAGACGCGTTTTTTTTTTTTCCTTCGCCCCGGCAGACGTGGTTCCCCCCCCCCCCTCCGTCTTTCTTTTTGTTTTTTTTTTTCGCCGCGGCTGAAGTGGATTTTTCGGTGCCTCGACGCCCCGGTAGTCGCGGTTTTTCCGTTTCCGCACGGCCCCGGCTGACGCTGCTCGGTCACAGTCGCCTTTTGTGGTGATTGCAGACTTCTTGAGCGCGGGTGTTTTTTTTTTTTGTTGTTGTTGTTGTTTTATTACGCATTCGCTCCAGCAGACGCTGTTTAGACTTTTTGTTTCCTCTTTTATCCTGCGACGAGGTGACGAGGTTTATTCGGTGCCCCGCCGCCCCGGCTGAAGTGATTTTTCCTGTCCCGTGCCGCCCCGGCTGACGCGGTTGGGACTTCGCGTTTGTTCGGCCGCCACGGGTTTTGGCGCACTCGCTCGGTTGCTTGTTGTTGCCACTTGTTGCGAACCCAGGTTTCTTGAGCGAGCGCGGGCGTTTTTTCTTCCTTTCTTTCTTTGTTCTATGTGTTAGCGAATCGGCCTTTAATATCACACGAGGACTCACAACCAACAATTTTCAGTTTGAAGTGTAAAAAATCTGCAGGTGTTGACGTAACTGACTTGCCCCGTACCCTTGAGTACATCCATGAAGTTCTCGTAGTACTACTAAATCGCATTATTCCAAGTGGAGAAATTCCCATAAACTTGCAAACCTCTACACGAAAATCGGTGCGCGTGATAAAGTTGAAAATTATCGTCCGATATCAAATGTGCCTTCTATAACACAAATTCTAGGAAAAAAAAAAAAAAAACACTTGTTCGCCGTTTTCTGCGCCGTGACTGGCAGCACTCCGGCGAAGCGAAACGGGGTCGATTCGAGCACGATATCGGCGTCTTTCGACGTGCTCGCCGGCGACCGTCGCACGAGTACGTCGCACGAGCGCGTCTGCCGGGGCGCCGTTTGCGAAGCCGACGCAAAAGTGGGAACCGCCGCTCGGATGATCGCCGCTTTCGGCAGAGTGAGTGTTGGCACTCCGGGGAAGCGAAACAGCGTGAATGCGCCCACGAAATCGGCGTATTTTGAAGTGCCCGCCGGCGACCGTCGCACGAGTACGGTAAACCGCGTCAGCCGGGGCGTAGTTCGGGACGCCGACGAAAAAGTGGGAAGCGCAACTCGGATCTTCGCCGTTTTTGCAGGAGTGAGTGGCGGCCCTCCTGCGAGACCAAGAAGCATCGATTCGTGCACGAATTCGGCGCCTTTCGACGTGATCGCCGGCGACCGTCGCTCGAGTAGGGCAAACCGCGTCTGCCGGGGCGGGCTTCGGGACGCCGATGCGAAAGTGGGAAACGCTGCTCGGATGTTCGCCGTTTTTGGCCGAGTGAGTGCTGGCACACGGGCGAAGCCAAACGGGGCCGATTACGGCACGATATCGGCGTCTTTCGACGTGCCCGCCGGCGACCGTCGCACGAGTACGGTAAACCGCGTCAGCCCGGGCGGAGTTCGGGACGCCGATGCGAAAGTGGAGAACGCCGCTCGGATCTTCGCCGTTTTTGGAGGAGTGAGTGGCGGCACTCCGGAGAAGCCAGGGAGCGCCAATTAGCGCACGATATCGGCGTCTTTCGACGCGCTCGCCGGCGACCGTCGCACGAGTAGGGCAAACCGCGTCTGCCGGGGCGGGGTTTACGACGCCGACGCAAAAGTGGGAACCGCCGCTCGGATGTTGGCCGTTTTTGGCAGAGTGAGTGCTGGCACTCCGGCGACGCGAAAGAGCGCGAATGCGCCCACGAAAGTGGCGTATTTGGACGTGCGTGACGGCGACCGCTGCAGGAGTACGAAAAACCACGTCAGCCGGGGCGAGCGACACACGGCGGTCTGGGTGCTTATCGCTGCTATTATAGGGGCACCCCGGCAGACGCAGAAAAAAAAAAAAAAATTTTCGACCTTCTTTTTTGCTGGTCGAGCTCGGGTAACCCAGGTCGCAATGGGAGCCGCGCACGAAAGCGGCGTCGCGAGACGCGTTCGCGGTCGCTAGTCGCACGAGCTCGGCAACCGCGTCAGCCGGCGCGGAGTTCGGGATGCCGACGGCTAAGTGGGTACCGCTGCTCGGATGTTCGCCGTTTTTGGCCGAGTGAGTGCTGGCACTCCGGTGAAGCCAAGGAGCGCCAATTCGTGCACGATATCGGCGTCTTTCGACGTGCCCGCCGGCCACCGCCGCACGAGTACGGCAAACCGCGTCTGCCGGGGCGGGGTTCGCGACGCGTACGCAATAGTGGGAACCGTCGCTCGGATGTTCGTCGTCTTTGGCCGAGCGAGTGCTGGCACTCCGGCGAAGCGAAACGGGGCCGATTCGGGCACGATATCGGCGTATTTCGACGTGCTCGCCGGCGACCGTCGCACGAGTACGGCAAAGCGCGTCTGCCGGGGCGAGGTTTGCGACGCCGACGAAAAAGTGGGAAGCGCCGCTCGGATCTTCGCCGTTTTTGCAGGAGTGAGTGGCGGCCCTCCTGCGAGACCAAGAAGCATCGACTCGCGCACGATATCGGTGTCTTTCGACGTGCCCGCCGGCCACCGCCGCACGAGTACGGCAAACCGCGTATGCCGGGGCGGGGTTGGCGACGCCGACGCAAAAGTGGGAACCGCCACTAGGATGTTCGCCGTTTTTGGCAGAGTGAGTGCTGGCACTCCGGCGAAGCGAAAGAGCGCGAATGCGCCCACGAAAGTGGCGTGTTTGGACGTGCTTGACGACGACCACCGCAGGAAAACGAAAAACCACGTCAGCCGGGGCGAGCGACCCATGGCGGTCTGGGTGCTTATCGCTGCTATTATAGGGGCACCCCGGCAGACGCAAAAAAAAAAAAAAAATTTTTTTCGACATTCTTTTTTGCTCGTCGACCTCGGGTGACCCAGGTCGCAGTGGGAGCCGCGCACGAAAGCGGCGTCGCGAGACGGCTTCGCGGTCGCTAGTCGCACGAGCTCGGCAACCGCGTCTGCCGGGGCGGAGTTCGGGACGCCGACGGCTAAGTGGGAACCGCCGCTCGGATGTTCGCCGTTTGTGGCCGAGTGAGTGCTGGCACTCCGGCGAAGCCAAACGGGGCCGATTCCGGCACGATATCGGCGTCTTTCTACGTGCTCGCCGGCGACCGTCGCACGAGTACGGCAAAGTGCGTCTGCCGGGGCGGGGTTTGCGACGCGTACGCAATAGTGAGAACCGTCGCTCGGATGTTCGTCGTCTTTCGCCGAGCCAGTGCTGGCAATCCGGCGAAGCCGAACGGAGCCGATTCGGGCACGATATCGGCGTCTTTCCACGTGCTCGCCGGCGACCGTCGCACGAGTACGGTAAACCGCGTCAGCCGGGGCGGAGTTCGGGACGCCGATGCGAAAGTGGGAAGCGCCGCTCGGATCTTCGCCGTTTTTGGAGGAGTCAGTGGCGGCACTCCGGTGAAGCCAAGGTGCGCCAATTCGCGCACGATATCGGCGTCTTTCGACGTGCCCGCCGGCCACCGTCGCACGAGTACGGCAAACCTCGTCTGCCGGGGCGGGGTTTGCGACGCCGACGCAAAAGTGGGAACCGCCGCTCGGATGTTCGCCGTTTTTGGCAGAGTGAGTGCTGGCACTCCGGCGAAGCGAAAGAGCGCGAATGCGCCCACGAAAGTGGCGTGTTTGGACGTGCTTGACGACGACCACCGCAGGAAAACGAAAAACCACGTCAGCCGGGGCGAGCGACCCATGGCGGTCTGGGTGCTTATCGCTGCTATTATAGGGGCACCCCGGCAGACGCAAAAAAAAAAAAAATTTTTTTCGACATTCTTTTTTGCTCGTCGACCTCGGGTGACCCAGGTCGCAGTGGGAGCCGCGCACGAAAGCGGCGTCGCGAGACGGCTTCGCGGTCGCTAGTCGCACGAGCTCGGCAACCGCGTCTGCCGGGGCGGAGTTCGGGACGCCGACGGCTAAGTGGGAACCGCCGCTCGGATGTTCGCCGTTTGTGGCCGAGTGAGTGCTGGCACTCCGGCGAAGCCAAACGGGGCCGATTCCGGCACGATATCGGCGTCTTTCTACGTGCTCGCCGGCGACCGTCGCACGAGTACGGCAAAGTGCGTCTGCCGGGGCGGGGTTTGCGACGCGTACGCAATAGTGAGAACCGTCGCTCGGATGTTCGTCGTCTTTCGCCGAGCCAGTGCTGGCACTCCGGCGAAGCCGAACGGAGCCGATTCGGGCACGATATCGGCGTCTTTCCACGTGCTCGCCGGCGACCGTCGCACGAGTACGGTAAACCGCGTCAGCCGGGGCGGAGTTCGGGACGCCGATGCGAAAGTGGGAAGCGCCGCTCGGATCTTCGCCGTTTTTGGAGGAGTCAGTGGCGGCACTCCGGTGAAGCCAAGGTGCGCCAATTCGCGCACGATATCGGCGTCTTTCGACGTGCCCGCCGGCCACCGTCGCACGAGTACGGCAAACCTCGTCTGCCGGGGCGGGGTTTGCGACGCCGACGCAAAAGTGGGAACCGCCGCTCGGATGTTCGCCGTTTTTGGCAGAGTGAGTGCTGGCACTCCGGCGAAGCGAAAGAGCGTGAATGCGCCCACGAAAGTAGCGTATTTGGACGTGCTTGACGGCGACCGCCGCAGGAGTACGAAAAACCACGTCAGCCGGGGCGAGCGACCCACGGCGGTCTGGGTGCTTATCGCTGCTATTATAGGGGCACCCCGGCAGACGCAGAAAGAAAAAAAAAAATGGGGACATGGCGTGCGTCACCGTGCGGCTTCGCAGCGTTGCCGAAGTCGCCGAGCCCTTCGACTGAGCCGAACGGCGGACAGGGAACGTTGGTCGGCCGTTCTAACCTGTCGGTGCCACGCCGAGACGTCGTTAAGGAAAACCGCGTCGTGGGCCTCTACGACGCCGTCGAGTCGTTGTACGTTTGGTGTCCAGCGTGTCGGCGGCGAGTAGCGGACACGTCGTTCACGACTTCGGTCTTTCGCAGTCGACGCGAACTTGCGGAGAGTCGTGGTGCCTCACGTTTTCGGCAGAAACCGCGGCGGAATTTTCCCGTGCGTGCGCGCACGACCTCGGTGCTGTGCCGTCAGCGTAGTGTTGCACAAACTCGTGGCCTACCCAAGGTGCGGTACGTTTGCGGCCGTATCCTCGGTGGGAATTTCGTGAGTAGGGTCGCAAATTCTACGACCTCGGCGGGTTTGAGAGCGACGTAGACTTGTGGCACGCTCAACATGCCACACGTTTCGGGGCACACCCGCGGTGAAATTTTCTCGAGTACGCTCGTATTAGGGCCCAAGGAGGTCTGGGTACTTATCGCTGCTATTATGTGGGGGTTCTCGTGAGCGGCGTACGCGAAAGCGACCGGGTGTCTGATATGCGGCGGGCTTCGGCCTCGTCAAGCGTGTCCTCGGGTCTGCTCCAGGGGAATCCACGGCAGTCGTCTGCAGCCTCATCCGCTTGATGCGTTAGGGGCTGGTTGTCGGACGGTGCCGTTTTACCACGATATCGAGGTGTGTTCCGTGTCGTCCTCGGGCGATTCAGATGCGAAAGCGCCGAAGACGCGGGCGTGACCCGTCGTCTGGCGGCTTTGCAGTCTCGGCTCCGTTGCTAGTTCCGGCCGGTCCACCGACAGTGCAGCGGGCTTGGGCAACCCGCACGGCGCGACCGAGTCGATGCAACGAAAAAGAGCGAGCATGAACGTGCTTCTTGCCGCACGGCTCCCACTCGTCTTTCGGGAAGGTTGTGCCGTAGCGAGCTCGAACGCCGTCATCTCGGAGTGCAAAATAAGCGTGTTGGGGCGCCTGAAGGTGGCCTCCGCCGCACACAGACTGCGTCCGGCCCGCCGAGGGCGAGGACGGACGCGCAGTCGAACGATTACCTGGTTGATCCTGCCAGTAATCATATGCTTGTCTCAAAGATTAAGCCATGCATGTCTAAGTACATGCCGAAATAAGGCGAAACCGCGAATGGCTCATTAAATCAGTTATGGTTCCTTAGATCGTTTCTTCCTACTTGGATAACTGTGGCAATTCTAGAGCTAATACATGCAGTGAGCCTGGAGCCCTTTGGGTAACGGGTGCTTTTATTAGACCAAGATCGATCGGGTTTCGGCCCGTATTGTGTGGTGACTCTGGATAACTTTGTGCTGATCGCATGGCCACGAGCCGGCGACGTTTCTTTCAAGTGTCTGCCTTATCAACTTTCGATGGTAGGTTACTTGCTTACCATGGTTGTTACGGGTAACGGAGAATCAGGGTTCGATTCCGGAGAGGGAGCCTGAGAAACGGCTACCACATCCAAGGAAGGCAGCAGGCGCGCAAATTACCCACTCCCGGCACGGGGAGGTAGTGACGAAAAATAACAATACGGGACTCTTTTGAGGCCCCGTAATTGAAATGAGTACACTCTAAATCCTTTAACGAGGATCAATTGGAGGGCAAGTCTGGTGCCAGCAGCCGCGGTAATTCCAGCTCCAATAGCGTATACTAAAGCTGCTGCGGTTAAAAAGCTCGTAGTTGGATCTCAGTTCCAGACGAGTAGTGCATCTACCCGATGCGACGGCTCGGACTGAACATCATGCCGGTTCTTTCTTGGTGCACTTCATTGTGTGCCTCGAGATGGCCGGTGCTTTTACTTTGAAAAAATTAGAGTGCTCAACGCAGGCGAGTCGCCTGAATAAACTTGCATGGAATAATAGAACAAGACCTCGTTTCTGTTCTGTTGGTTTTTGGAATACGAGGTAATGATTAAGAGGGACGGACGGGGGCATTCGTATTGCGGCGCTAGAGGTGAAATTCTTGGACCGTCGCAAGACGAACTACTGCGAAAGCATTTGCCAAGAATGTTTTCATTGATCAAGAACGAAAGTCAGAGGTTCGAAGGCGATCAGATACCGCCCTAGTTCTGACCATAAACGATGCCAACCAGCGATCCGCCTGAGTTACTCAAATGACTCGGCGGGCAGCTTCCGGGAAACCAAAGTATTTGGGTTCCGGGGGAAGTATGGTTGCAAAGCTGAAACTTAAAGGAATTGACGGAAGGGCACCACCAGGAGTGGAGCCTGCGGCTTAATTTGACTCAACACGGGAAAACTTACCCGGCCCGGACACTGGGAGGATTGACAGATTGAGAGCTCTTTCTTGATTCGGTGGATGGTGGTGCATGGCCGTTCTTAGTTGGTGGAGCGATTTGTCTGGTTAATTCCGATAACGAACGAGACTCTAGCCTATTAAATAGGTGCGGGGTTCCCAGCACCTTACAACCTTCTTAGAGGGACAAGCGGCTCCTAGCCGCACGAAACAGAGCAATAACAGGTCTGTGATGCCCTTAGATGTCCGGGGCCGCACGCGCGCTACACTGAAGGAAGCAGCGTGTCTTTATCCCTGTCTGAAAAGACTGGGTAACCCGTGGAACTTCTTTCGTGATTGGGATAGGGGCTTGCAATTGTTCCCCTTGAACGAGGAATTCCCAGTAAGCGCGAGTCATAAGCTCGCGTTGATTACGTCCCTGCCCTTTGTACACACCGCCCGTCGCTACTACCGATTGAATGATTTAGTGAGGTCTTCGGACCGATGTCCGGCGCGGCCTTTCGGTTGCGCCGGTCTGTTGGAAAGATGACCAAACTTGATCATTTAGAGGAAGTAAAAGTCGTAACAAGGTTTCCGTAGGTGAACCTGCGGAAGGATCATTAACGGATTGTGAAGGGTGAGCGCCTCAGCTGCGTCTGCGCCCGACACTTTCTGCCGCTGACCCCGTTTGGACGCGGGGTCGGCTTTTCCCCACGGGGCTGCCTGAATGTGGAGCGGCACCCCGTGACAAATTGTTGCGCCCAGCGGACGCCAACACCGCGACCTTGGACGGTCGGCCAGGTGGCGGACGCGGGTACAAACGGCGCAACGCACTCATAGGTCGGCTTTCGACCCGCCACTGCACCGTGGCTCGAAGCGCTCGAAATGCGCGACCCGACCGCTGCGGGACCGCCTAGTACTGTAAACAGGAGCGGCGGAGCGCGAACGGCGAGTCGTGGTTACGTCGGTAGAAGGCGAGGCTGCGCGTTCCCGAAACGCCAGCCGAGTGCCCTCCCGACCGTTCGAGCGTGCAAGAACGAGACCCGACAATCGCGCGGCGACTGCCAAGTACGAGAGGAACGGCACAAGCGTCGGCGGTCGGTCAAGGAACTGGCGATGTGACGGGTCCGCTGTGCACCAGTGCATACCGTCCCGCCGTCCGCGGCAAGCGCCTCCGCGTCCTCGGGTGACGGAGGCTGCCGGTCGGTTCTTGCAGGCGAGGGATCTCGCTGGCACCGGTTCGCGTTGACGCGCGGCCGGTCATGGCACGGCGATGCGACGGCCGAGGTGCGCAGTACTCGATGGAGGAACCGCACGCTCCGATGACCGTCCCGCCCTCCGCGGCGTATGCGTACCGACCGTAATGGTTGCAGCAGCGCCGGCCGGCTTTTGAATTCGCCACACGAAACACGGTGCGAGATCGCGGTTAGGGGAGCGTCGACGTTGCCAGGCGTTTTGCTTGCTGCCGAGGGAAAGGCGGCACGGCCACGTCGCGCTCGTCGCGATTAGCGGGTCTGCGCGCTTTGGGAAGGTGCCGCAACGACTTGCCGAAAGAGGAAGCACGGAAGAACGAGGGACTTGGACGTCCCGACAATTGAACGCACTTGCGGCCAGGCCCTTGCTGGCTTCGTTCTTCCGCCTCGAGTAGGCTCGTACGCGGCTCCGGCGCCGAAAGTGGTCCTTGGCACCGACTTCGGTGGACGTGGGAAGTGCCGCGCAAGTACGGCGCGCCTGGCTCCACCTGTTGGCTAAAGTAGGCAGCCGGATCGGCATTTTGGTGTGCGGTGGCAAACCGTGGATGCGAAAAAAGCTTGTGCGATTTCGTGGAACAAAAAGCGGGGGTCCCCCTTTTTATGCGGAGGAGACCGACCCGCCCGCCGTGGTGAACCGCGACGCCACGGTAAAAACGGGAGAGGCTTGTCGATGGGACCGTGCATCCCGCGCTCCACGGAGGCCGGGAGGCGGCCGCCCGAGGAAATGTGTAGCCGTCGAGGCCCGCATCTGCGTGCACTCTTATCCAAATGGGTGTACCGCAGGCATTTTCTGGTTAGGCGGGCCAATGAGAGCGAGCACACAACGATACCTACGGGTCCGGCTTGGAGAACCGGCTTCGACGCCTCCCGAGTATTTATAGAGGGGTGGACCACGAAAGCACTCGCAAGTAGCGGAAGCGAAACGCCGTCCGAAACACACCGTTTGCTCGATTTGCGGCAGCCGAAAAAGGCGCGGCAGAGTTTTGGAGTCCAAGCGTGCGCTGAAAAGCGCCCTTCTTGGCCACTGTTTGGCCGAGTGCCAGAAACGTTTGGTTTTGACTGTACGGAATTGAACAAACACTTTTTCACGACTCTAAGCGGTGGATCACTCGGTTCTCGGGTCGATGAAGAACGCAGCCAGCTGCGAGACTTGGTGTGAATTGCAGGACACACTGAGCACTGATTCTTTGAACGCACATTGCGGCCTTGGGTCTTCCCTTGGCTTCGTCTGTCTGAGGGTCGGATCACATATCAAGAGAGCCTTCGGCGCACAAGGGAACGTGAGCCGTCGACTCGTTTTGACCGCGTCGGCAACACGGACAGCACGCTGAACACCTCACAGCGAGCGCCAACAGCGGCCACTCAAGGGCGAGACGGTGGCGACCGTCGTGCCAGAGCCCAACCGAAACGGGGGCGACCGACTGCATTGAGGATGTGGCACCTCGTTGAGACCGCCGCAGGACTTCGAGTCGGAAGGAAGCCTGCAGGGAAAGTGCGGTCGAGGTTGCGTACTCCTCTCTGCGACCGGGCGCGCAAGAGCTGCGAGAGCCACGGACGCGCAACTTTAACGCACGGTAAACACGAGGAGCGAAAGCCGGCCAGCAAAGCTTCTCCAGCCGTGCGCAAAGTGCGCGAGATCGCAGCCTTGCGTTGCGCTTGTTGCCCTCGAAGTAAGCAGGGTGTCCCGTAGACCGGGCGCTCGAACACGCTGCGGGGCCGTGCCTCCTCCAGGCTTTGCCGCGCGAACAGGGAACGTTCGCGCGCAAAGCGCAGGGAGGTGAGGAGGCTGCGCCCGACGTTTGCGGTTCGCTGCGTACGCGGTTGATGCGGAGAGCACGGCGCGACGACTTGCCGCGAAGCGGAAAAAGTCTCCCGCACGAGTTGGCGAAACGTTGGCGAAGCTTAAGGCGTTCTCGTCGTAGTCCGCCGTCGGTCTAAGTGCTTCGCAGTTCCCGTCCCGTTCAAAAAACTGGGCCACTCCAGTTGGGGCGGGGGCGACGCTACACGAGACGATGCCTCTCGCCAGGCTGCGTGGCTGCCCTTGCGGCGGCGGCGACTGGCCTCGGCGGTGTTTGGGCTTTCGACACGGTCGTTTATCACGCAACTGCTCGGACGACGCACGCGCGCAGCGGAATGCCGCTTGCCAGCCTTGTGAAGATGTGACCCTGTACAGGGTTGCGGGCGCACTTGGTAGGGCGTCGTACTCGGTTCGCGATGGGTTTACGAACGTGTCCCGTCACTTCCACGTCACACCGGTTGTGCGCCGCACGCGTGCAGCGGGGAAGCCGATTGCCAGCCTTGTGAAGAAGTGGCCCTGTACAGGGTTGCGGGCGCACTTGGTAGGGCGAGCGCACGCGGTCGTGCAGGAAGTTGATGGAAGCGAATGTATCCGCTGTCGACCTCAGATCAGGCGAGACAACCCGCTGAATTTAA